>NW_005841960.1:2643426-2650879 GCF_000455745.1 Alligator sinensis | reverse complement strand
CCCCCCCCGCCCCCGGCCACATCTCCCTGGTGGCAGGTGTCCTTTTTTTTGGACCTGGAAATATGGTAACCCTAGTGAGTGATCCTCACTGGCTTCAGTGCAGTGGGAAGGCTGGGACCAAAAAACAGCTTTCTTCCAATTCTGGCCCCCACAGCACATTGGAATCTTGTACTAGCTAAACAGACATTCCTACTGCACTAAGTCTTCCCAGGCAGCTTCCAGATGTATTAGTTTCCAGGACATGTTATATTTAGATCATAGTAAGCATTACCATGTGACTGCACTGGTCTGTTTGCATATGGGCTGTGTATTTTGCATCCTAGTTTTTATTATGGTGTGGATACAAGGGCTCCTGTTTTATTTGCGGTTACTTTATTCTCATTTCTCTGAAAAATAAAATAAATCAAATCAATTAATCTCAACCAGCATTGGGTATATTTTTGAACCAAAGAGACAGCTTAATTTACAACAGAGTACTATGGGATGGCTTTCCCTAATAGCCTACTGTTTTCTATCTGAATTTTCAGTAGAGGTGATTCATTGTGTCTTCTTCTCTAGGTTTTTCAAAACACATATGAACTAGTGGGCTGCACTTCTACATTATTGTTAGTTCATACTTTTCATATCAGTATAACTATAACACCATCCATCATAATCATCTCTTGGAGAAGAACAAGGGTAACAGCAGTGCCAACATAAGAAAAATTAGGCATAGTTTTCAATATTATAGAGGACACAGCATCCTTTTCTACTCCATTGAACTCTCAGAAGCAAGGACATGGTAGAAGTAGTAAGAAAAAATAATTTCCTGTAATACTCTGTGTTTAGTCAGTGTACCACACACAAACCACAATGAAAAAAAGGCATTTAAGAGCAGCAAGATTAAATAGTGACTTACTAAAAGGCACTAAATAGTCATACAATTTACCACAATGATTTAGATCAGTGTTTTCCTCATGTTCACCTACCCTCCTTCTCATATACCCATGCTTTCCAATATATGGCCCTTGTTACACATTGCATGGTGAGCTGCAGAATTCTTTATTGGCTTAGTGCTAGCGTGCAGTCACACCTTCAATTTGCATCAAATCAGTGGGGAATGTCCACACCTTAATGGAGCAGGTACATAACGAGTGCTTTAAAACACATAAAGGCATTGATTTGCAGACGATTCAGGGGTTAAGAGCTCTAGAAGCTTCCCATCATTAATATGTAAATAGGCTCTATAACAGAGATGCACAAACAAACCACCCTTTCCTATTAGCCAGCTGGCAAACAGCATCCGTGGGAAAGAGCTATGTAATGATCACCTTTATAATTACTACTGGTGTATTTTTCACGAACCATTGAGACTTCTCTGCAGGGAAGTGTGCACCCCAGTGGAGTCACTTTGGTTAGGAAACATAATTTTTAATTGAACAAGCACCAGCAACTAAATATTTATCAAGGTCATTCTGTGGACTGCAGAGGCCAGATCCAATAAACAAGTTTAGATGTCTAATTTCCACATAGGTCCTGAATCTAAAATTGTTATCCTCAAGACACTGATTCCATTCAGCTACTACCTAAACCTGAAGATGCCTAAGTCTATAGATCTCTAAGTACCCCAAATAACTACTTCAAGCCATGTCCAGAATTATCTCTAATTATAGTCTGTTTTTATACAGAACAATCACTGAAGCAGGGACTGTAGACTGTAACCCAGCCTCCTTGTTCTTTAACTATTGTACCATGTGTTAGAACTGCTAGCCTAGAGTGTAATGTTTATTTTTGCTCTCCCTCTTGCTACCGATGGATGTTGAATTATTCCAACTGAGGAAAGAGTTACAGCTTGGTGGGTTGGATCCTGGTAAGGTGAAAGATGTAGATATGAATCTCTTAGAGCAGGGACAGGCAAAGTCCAGCCCACAGACTGGATTCGACCCATGGTGCACTCTATTTCACAGCAGCACCTGTCCATGTCACTGCAGCCAGTTTCCATGGACACTCTGGGAGGGGCAGGGCCATGACAGCACGGGCCAGGATTTCCATGGAGACCAGCCCCAGCAGTGCTGGCATAGCATGCAGCTGGGTGAGGACCTGGTCCAGGGCTAGGATTTTGCAGTGCTGACAGCATGGTTCAGAGCCAGGGGAGAGCCACAATCTGTTGCCGGCATGCCCAGGGCAGGGATCAGGCAAGGATGTACAGGCAGTGGACTGTAGCTCTGTCCCAACTCCAGACCATGCTGTCACTGCCACAAAATCCCAGCCCCAGCCCTAGAGCAGCTCCCCACCCACCCATGCACCCTGCCAGAGCTGCTTGAGCTGGTCTCCATAGAAACCGGCTGCAGTAATGTGGGTAGGTGCTGCTGGGAAATGGAGTCTGGCCACCAGCCAGATCCACGATTTTGCCCACCCCTGTCCTAGAGGTACAGGCAGATATAGGGGTGTGCATTGGTGTAGTCCCACTCCCTCCCTTCACAGTGAAAATTATGAGATGCCCTCTCCATTTCTCCATGGCCCAGGCTGCTTGGGTCCCCTGCAGTGTAAGCTGTATGGCTGGTATCTCTGCCTGGAGTGGGACAACCAAGGGGACCAAATGAGGAGCAGGTGAGGAACCAGTACCTTCTCATTGTTGCTCCTGTCCTGAGTTGACTTGGGGCATGGGAAGCCTCAGGGCTGCTCCTCACCTGCTCTAGCTGGGCATGGCAGGGAGTACCTGCACTGGGTGCTGGGTCAGCAGCAGTGGGTCTCTTAACATTCCCCTTTGACCATGTTTCTTCCCCTGGCCTGGGGGCTTCAACTGCAGGGAGCATCTGTGCAGTGTGTTGGGTAGTGATGGCAATGTCATTGGGTGATCCTCACCTTCCAGCACCTGCTCCTGGCACTAGGTGCCTGGTACCTGGCATGCCCATCGCTGTGCCCTGTTATACTAACTAGTCTAGTTCTTAAAGAGGACTATTATTTAATGCTGGAAAGTATACTTATCAATTCATGAGATAAAATTCCAGCGATTCAGATTTAGTCCTTTCACAATGGATAGGAACAGAAATTACACACAAACCAGTATAAGTGATTGGAAATCAGTTCAGAAAGGTAACACAACAGAAATTCGGTGCACATAAACCACTTTCAAAATAGCTGAAATTGGTTTAAGGTAAATCTGGATGTATATAGTATCAGATTTAAGTGATTTAGATTAAATTGGTTTATTGAACTTCTGTCCCAGATCCTTCCAGATTTAAGTTGACTTGAAGTCGCTCAGCATCCCAAGATGCTTTTCACCTCCCTTGCAAACTCCCCTTCACAGGGTGGGCAGGCTAGCCTTGGCCCAGGCTGTCCACTTCAGCTGAGTGGGTAGGTATACTCTAGTACCCATCAGGTTCTGGCCTGGGCTACTGCAGGCATGTGACTGCATTTTTAGAATCAAAAGTGAATGTCTGTTCACTTCCTTATTGGCTCTATCTATGCAGTTTAAACTAACCCACAAAGATTGAATCAATTCAGCCTCAGGCTGTTTGATTTTCTGTACTTAGCTACTAAAACAGATGCCAGATTATATTTATTATCTCTGTTAATGATTATCTGTTATTGCTGTTAGATGGTCCATGTTTGTTCCTGCTTTCCCATTACTGTTTAAACTGTCTTTTGTTTTCTTTTTTCCCCTCTTTGTCAGTCACGAGAAATGGCTTCACAAGTAAGTATGTGTTGCTTGTCTATCTATCCCTAATGTTGACCCCAATGATAGAAAACCCTCAGTAGTTATGGAAAGTGGACACAAGTACATCAGAATTAGAATATTTATGGGTGGCATATCAGATTCATTTAGGACAACTGAGGTATTCTTTGTTTCATCTCCCCACTCCTTTCAATAATGTTTACAGGATACTGAAAAAGCCAAGGACTTGCCTGTAACTAAACAAAAATTGTAACATCCTTCCTTATACAAATGCCTTATATATTTTCAAAATTCTCAAGTGCTAATTGCTTTTAAATATGTGGCTAATTACTATTTAATTGCAATGACACCTAAGCACCTAATTTACTTCTACTTCTTTGAAAATCTTAGCTGAACATGTTTGAAGTGGTAACTGATACAGCTGAGTTTGGTATGGAATTTTTCTGGGTTTTTGGTTGTAGCTGTGTTGGTCTAAGGACATGGTCAGGCCAGGTTTTTTGGTAGATGTGATATCTTTTATTAGACTGACTGAGTAGCTGGAAAAAAAGTTCTTTGCAAGTTTTCAGGTGCAATGCTGACACAAATGAATCAGATGCTAATTCACTTGTGAATGAAGTGTGTGACTATTCCCAGGAACTCAGACAAACATTTTGGAGCAAACAAGGGGCAAACATTTTGGCCATGAGGGTAGAATTCAGTATCATTGCAATATAGATACGCTGGCTTCAGTCACCTTGAGCTATAACTTTAGACAGTAATATAAACTGGGGGGAGGCAACTGTGGTAGTAGTCCCAAGTGCTGTCTTTGCAGGGTGGTGCAAAAGCAGCCACTGCTATTGACATCATGGCAGTCAGCACTGCTTTGGGAACTGTGCCTGCCCTGGGTGTGAAGCTGCCCTGATATGCCTCTGACCTTAGGTTAAAGAAGGTGATTTAATGACTAGTAAATTAGACCACACTGAATATGTCTAATATGTCTACAACTAAACATACAGGGAGCAGCTGAGGAGAGAGAGAAAACAGGGAGTCTCCCTTCACTTACACAAAGTGCAGGTGCCAGGTATACTCCTAAAATACAAGGTCCTGGGAACATCAACAGTTGCACTAGAAATCTTCTCGAGGTAGAGGAGTGACTGGCTGTTTGACTGAAATTGGACCTCTACACTTGTTACCAGTCAATCAAGCGCCACAGGTGTAAAAGTGCATTTACCTCCTGTTACAAAGGAACTTCTAGGCACTGCCACTGGTGCCAAACAATTCCAGATGCAAATATACAACTAGGGACTCTAAGTCAAATCCAGTTTGGCTGATAGAACTTTTCCATATACCGTAAAAGAAGACCCCCAAAAGATCGCAAAATTCCTTTGAATGCAATTGTTTAGCATGTCTTCTAATATAAAATATTACTTTTTCCCATGCCTAGATAAGACAGATCAAGCGTGAATGTGCCTCCCATTATTTTTCCAGAGGTTCTGTCATGTTTCTTCATTCAGGAAGGCAAAATAAGACAAATAGACTTCATAAGCACTATGACAGTGATTGATTACTAGAAATGACACCATATGATCTACTGTGCTGACAGACAGAGGCTGAAGTTTAACAAACTATGCACACAAAACCCATAAACTTTAGCAGTCAAGATTCAATCTTGTGAAAATTATATAATGATTTTTTGGTTAAAACGGGAATGGAAGTACTCACACATGTGCTTTATCCTGCCTCCTTCTACAGATTTCCTTTGTTAGCTTGGACAAGTGACTTCAGGCCAGGCTCCAATATACTTAATTTTGAAGCACTGTGAGGCAGTGGCTTTCATTATTTTCAGGCAGTTAGGCCAGTGCCTCCTATTGGTTGAATGGTTTTAGCCATCCACGGAAAACAAAATGATCAGAGGAAGCACAAAAGAGAAATAATTCCTTACCACCAAACCCAGTCTTTTGGACATATCTCCCTCACTGAGACATAAATAGATGCTTTCTTTTTTTTCTCTCCCTTCTTTAATCAGGGTCTCTTCTTGGTCATTGTTCAACTCCTCTTAAAACATCCTTTTGATTTTTTATATAAGCTTCACCTGAAGAGAACTGTGGAGCCATAATGCATGACAGCAGCATGACATGTCCCTGGTTTTGAGGTGGACTGAAGGGTGAGAGTGTGAGCATGTACTGTAGAGCCAATCAACCTTCAATCCTATTCTGTCCTTTTTCTGACTCCTGCCAGGACCTAACAAGCTTTTACCAAGTATATGTAAACACACATTTGCAAAAACAAACACCTTGGTTAAATTTGATCAATCTTCCTTCTGGCTTATTTGCTTCACCTTGACCCCTTAGATAAGCCTCATGACTGTCCAATGGATAAGCTTCAAGAGGTGGGCTAGCAAGGGTCTTGACTGATGTCTAGCCCATAGCCTGATCATCAGAGAACTTGGTTAATGTGAAGCAGGAAGGACAGGTTAAAACCCTTTCTGTCTGAAGGGTCTACATATGTTCTAGCTACTAGCGAGGAGGTCTTCTTCCTTGTCCTAGCTCTGTTTTTTTCTGCAATTAAAGTTTCAGATCATACATACGACTTACATGTGTGCCCAAATGATTCTATGCCCATAGACACAAGTTAATCAAACAACTAATGGAGAAAGTGGGGTACCAACCATATCTCTAGCCCATATGCCATTTTATCAGTCCCTTTGAGCTCAATGAGTCAAAGACCTGAACAAGGAAAAACTACTACCATAGGCAATGACAGATGTAGGCTTAAGCTACCTAAGCTACAGTTTAGGGCCCCACAGTATGAAAGGCCTATAGATAAGAAAACCCCCCTGGACATTTCCATTCTAATATGACCAAAAAATACATATGTATTTCTCCAGTTATTTATATTGAATTCATAATTTTTTATGGAAATAACAATAATTCATCTTAAAATTTCATTAAAATCAATTTTCATGGATTTCATGTATAATTTTTATCGTATGGGGCCTCTTCAACTGGACGTAGCCTAGGGCCTCAGCATGTCATAGTCCAGCACTGGCCATAAGTAAAATCTGGGGAACAAGAAAATAGAATGATAGACATTTTCTGCAAGTAAGCTTCTCACTTGCTTTCTGGAACTCCTGCTTATATAGTGTGCTATAAAGAACATCCATGGCAGCTTGAACAAAACCTTTAAAAAGGTAACACTTCAAATCAAAAACCCAGTAACTATTATCAATAGAGATACCCAGAGAGTCAGTGGTGGATGGGTTGTACTCAACCTGGTGAGATGTGAGCAGTGGGGTACCCCAGGACTCGGTCCTCGGGCCTGCACTGTTTAACATCTTCATCAGCGACTTGGACAGGGGGCGTGGAAAGCACATTGTCCAAGTTTGCTGATGACACTAAGATGTGGGGCGAGGTGGACACACTTGAAGGAAGAGAGAGGCTGCAAATAGATTTAGACAGACTACAAAAGTGGGCAGACAAGAATAAGATGGGGTTCAACGTAGACAAATGCAGGGTGCTGTACCTTGGGAGAAGCAATCCACAGCATACACACAGGCTGGGGAGTTCCCTTCTTGAAAGCACAGAGACAGAAAGGGATCTTGGAGTCATTATTGACTCCAAGATGAACTTGAGCCACCAATGCCAGACCGCAGCCAGCAAGGCCAGCCATACCTTGTCATGCATCCAAAGGTGCATCTCAAGTCAGTCCAGAGAGGTGATACTCCCCCTCTATGCGGCTTTGGTCAGGCCGCAGTTGGAGTACTGCATCCAGTTCTGGGCACCACACTTCAAAAGGGATGTGGCCAGCCTGGAGAGG
>NW_005841960.1:2606430-2643182 GCF_000455745.1 Alligator sinensis | reverse complement strand
AGGGGGTCAGGCTAGATGATCTGTTCAGGTCCCTCCTGACCCTAGCTACTATGATACTATGATACTATGAATGTACTTCATGTATTTATCAGGCTGTGTATGAAGCTCAGGATCAGCGCCTATGACACTACATTCAGTTTGAAAAACAATAGTGCATACCCAATTGATTACTTAGGCTACAAAATATCCTATGTAAAAAGTGAAAGGAAGAGGTTGATAACCATATTTATTTACCAGCTTTATTCATACTGAAGAATACCTTATACCATAAGTAAACCTCTCAGACTAGTTTTGATACTACCCAACATGAATAAGGGTGGCAAAATTTGAACATTTTGAAAACCTTCACTTTGCAGTACTGGGAGCAGGGGGGAGAAGGGAATTCTTAAATCCACAAATCATATAAACAAAAGCTTAATTCACTAGTTATTTAGCACATTGTAGACATGTTTTATATGTAGGAGGTTCACATGAACTACAAGGAAGATTGTTTTAACACTTGCAGTGTTAAAAAATATTTGTAAAAAATATTTGTATGAACTTTTCAGCATGAAATTACAATGGCTATAGTCCATTAGTGAAGGGTTTTTCATTGCTGTCATATAAAAAACACTTAAAAGAATGCAAAAATAAATAAATAAATCAAAACTTCATCCTTATAAAAATAAAGTAAAAGATAAAAGTGTTTACTCAATATTCAAACAATTCTGCATTTTTCTAGTACTAAAAGGATCAATACAATTAGAGGAAGGAGTAAAGTAAGAATTTGTTTTTCCATAATAGACATATTTTCTGTGAGCAGGTAAATACGAATGAATTAAAAAGCTCTATAAATTATTTCCTGGACTCCAGGAGCTAGAAAGACAGCTGGTTTCCAAAGGTTAACAAGGTTTTATTAATATCTTAAGGCTAAAAGTAATAATGAGAAGAAATAAAGTGTCACATAACACAGGAATATTGACATTAGTTTAATACAGAAATTGAAACAGGCATTTGTCTCTTAAAATCATTTTTTACCTGAATTCCTGGTTTTACTTTTGCATGCGATACCATTTTACACACCAGTCATTCACTTGAACAGAATTTGGAAAAGATCATGTATTTGTTAAGAAATGTAGTGTGACTGGTATTACATCAGCAGTTGAGCATCTGATAGCTCTTAGGAAATATTGCCTACAAAATGCAGGTTCAGTTCTTTGGCCCTTGTAAACCTCTTTCTGTTATGCTACAAAGGTTATTGCTATAACTGTGCAATAAAGAAGCAATTAAGAATCCTTCCAGTGAAGGGTAACATAGAACTAGGTAAACTACCTATCTCTGCACCTGGTACACATGACCTTTAAGGTTGGGAAGTTTAATATTAAAGACAAATACAGCTGTCCTGTTGTCATTATCGTTTTTTTCTCTGGATGCTTAAAAAACATTTGCTAAACTGTCCCGTCAGAAAGTCAAGTCTTCTGCAAGAAACTACTCTATTTCAGCAATGTATTACTATGAAATGACTGCACGCCTTGAGCAATTAAGGGCATATAAAAAGACACTTAGTAGATAAGGGAAGTCAGTCTGCATCAGGGAAGAGACATTCCATTTGATTTATCAAGCTACAATTTAAATAGTTTTACATCTAGATTTTGCAAAAGGTATAAAATTGCATTGAAGTCCTATTAGAAAGTGGCAAATAAAGAAATAAAGCAGCATAAAGCATTAATTAAAGCTTATCTGCTCTACCTGTTAGGAAAAATATGACCTTGTTTATATCATGATACAGACAAAGATTATACATAATGCCAGGTCACTGAAAAAAATTGGCCCTCATTCAGCAAGGTGTGTGTAGATTTAGCAGGTTCATTTCAGCAGATTCGACTGTTTTGTCTGCTGTGTGACTTACCTGTTTTGTTGAATTGAAGCCAACGGAAGGTCACAAGATCCCCTAACTACAACTAAAATGTCTATTTTCTGAAGCCCTTAATTTCTCATGTTATTTTTCCCTTTGAAGTCTCAAATCTCTATCAGTGTTGAAGAATGGGAAGACACCAAGGACACCAAAGAACAAATGAAATACCGCAGCAATCATCGTAACTCCACATCCAGCGATCAGTCAGATCATCCCTTGTTAAGGCGAAAAAGCATGCAGTGGGCCCGGAGGCTCAGCAGAAAAGTACCAAAGCACTCTGGCAAAACAGCAGAGAAAATCAGCCAGCAGCGAATGAACCTTTACAGGCGGTCTGAAAGACAAGAACTGGCAGAACTTGTCAAAAACAGAATGAAGCACCTGGGGCTTTCTACTGCAGGATATGGTATGATTATTATTATTATTACAAATCGTTGAAACATCTCATATCATCATAATTATATTCCATACAATTTGAGAGTGCAGCAGTTAAGGTAAATTGAGAGCTGGCTGCTAACATTTTCAAAGTTTGCTATGGTAACAGATGAAATTTTTCATTGGAGATTTGATGAAAGAGACACTGCTGATGTGAAGAGCTTAAGCCCTTTTCAGTAAACTTTAGTTCTAATCTGGGTCTCTTTCTGGTTTTAGACGAATTATTCAAGAGATTGTCTAGTTGGCATATTTACACGTAAAGGGCATGAAATCAGAAAAAAAATAAAAACAAAAGCATATCATAAAGATAATCACATTGCATCTCAATAAATGTAACCATTTCTTGTAGACAGAGTTGTGCTAAATTTTGTTTCAGACTATTTTTCTTCATTTTCCCCCACTCTTTTTTTTCCTCCAAGTCATCATAAATACCACCTGAAAATGAATGCTGTAGCACCCTATTAGACTTTGGGCAGCTTGCCAGATATTTAGATCTAAGTAATCAAGTCATTCATGAGCTTAGAATGCCAGACCATGAATAACAGCTCACTGTGTCATCTCTTTAGCTTCTCTCAGTCATTGGCAACAACTTCCAGCAACAGGTGGCTATTGGTATCATACCAGAGCCAACTCTGTATCAAAGCTGAAAGGGTGTTGCATGTCTTTTTCTGCTTTTGCTTTGATTAAGAATAAACCCAGTATTGTGAGAATAGCAGAAGATTGACAGTCAGTGCTCATGCTATTGTTTTCTCAGGTTGTGAATGAGTTGGGACATGATTTTCGTAACGGTGCACTTGCTAAATTTACCCAGATTTCATTTTTTAGATAAATAAACCAGTCTTCATCATCCAGATGGACTCAAGGAGTGCCAGCTGGATAGAACCTTTCACATTACATTTTGGAAGCCTTAAGAAATAGAAAGCCATGCTTGAATAGAGATAGCACATGCCAAAGTCATGGGAAAAGCCACTCTTTTAGTATTAAGGTTTACTGAAGGAGCCCAACATGAAATTAAACTCGGGATACATGGCCAACAACAAATCCCTTCTCATCAGTTCTCAAAATAAAGATAAAGTTAGCAATAAAGATTTTGTAAATGATGTTGAAACTTCTACTCTCCAAGTTAGTTTAATCTTGCATAAAGAAAAATCCACCCTGAGTCCTTTATACTTAATTCTGTTCTATCTAGGTTCTTCTATGACCATTATCACTGTTGTACGAGTGCTTTCCAACTATGCACTAAGTGGTATAACATACACCTGTCTTATATAGTTCATTCTCTCTCTCATCCTTTCACCAGAAAGAGAATTGTATGCACAGTAGAGTAGTATATTTCTGTAGTGGTTTTGTTCAAAGTGTACACATTTATATGGGCTTATGTCAGAGTAGGCAAGGGCAAAGAAGTGTGCCTTTCACTTCAACAAGAAAGCGATGAGACAACTGTTGCTCCTAAGTTTCTCTGGGTGTTCATTCTACTTCATAATGTTTGTACATGAACAAGGTAAAATGAAATTGAAGTTTAATAGTGACACCTAGGACATAATATTAGTCATAAAATTTGGGTTTGACCTTTACTTAAGGTGCTTTTTATACTGAGATATTACCACAGAAAGGTTTTTGTTCCTCAAGCCCCCATCTGATGGAAGGTGGGCAACATTTCCATTTTTATTCAACGACATATAATTGTGGTCAATTTTTCTTGTAAAACAAGCCTGCCAACTCAGCCTAAGTTCTGAGTTAGGGTATGGATGTATGTAACATTTATAGCGCTTTTGTAATATGGATTCTGCCTAGATCATCCATTGCCAACAAAAAATTATGTGTAATGAAACATAATTAAGAATTCTGCAGACAAGATCTAAGCCAGAATGGAATCCATCTTATTCTTACACTAGATGCATTATGCTCTCCCTTCCCCCACCAGGCTAACAAGAAGAAAATACAATATATCCAATATGCCCGAGGGAAAATACCCAGGAAAAAACTCTACTGAGTGAGAGATACCATTATTTAACGTAGTCTGCTTTCAGAAAAGAATTACATTTTAAATTTGTAAATGTTTGCATCTAGAATTTTGTCTTGGGTTCATCTATAGGACAAATATGAAGAAATGCTTACAGAAAGATTGGTAGGATGTTATCCCAATACAGCAAGCATAGATTAATGAGAGAAGAGAAAGGAGAACAACCAGAACTAGAGATCATACTTCCTTCACAATTTCAATCATTTTCTTCTCCGAACTGTGATTTAAGATTAGTACAGTATGTAGAGAATTTTCTGACAACAGGGAGGAAAAAAGAAAAGAAAATGAACAAAGGTGGAGGGGGAGAGAAACAGACATGTTTGTACGACTGGTTTTTGTGTGGAATGAAATTGGAATAAAAGTGACACTTTGGCATAGGAATATTCACTGCATACCGGTTTCTGAAATGAAAAGCACAGTCTGCCCTGTTCAAAACTTCTGTCACAACCTTTCCTTTCTATTTCCTGCCTGAACACAGACAGTATTACAAGACAGCTGGGAATAGTGTTATATCCTGTTCATTACAATGTAGAATGACTGACATTTTTAAAGATGTGAACAAAGCAACTTTTCTTCTTAATGAGATGCCTACTTCAGTTGTTGAGAGTTTTCCAACCCTTATCATTGGCTGGTATGCTCACTTTCCCTTCCAGTTAAAGACAGGCTAGGGAGAATGTGTTTGGGGCATAAATAACTTGCATGTTAGGCAAGTTAAGCGCAACACACAGAATTTAAAGCCGTAAGAACCCTACAAATGCACAGCATAAGAACGCTTCAAACACAGATCTGCTGTTGCTTTCTGGGGGCTGGGATTCTTTTCCCTGTCCTGACATTGTATACAGTATACTCAAATTAGATATTTGCTTTTAAAGAAGGCAGGTATATTACAAAAAGTAATTAATCTACAAATCTTGATCCATATGGACTGTCTAGGATTGGGGAGCCTACTCTTGCCTACTCCTTACTCTGGATTAGAGAGTTTGGAAACCTTGAGAGTCCTGGTTCTAATTGAGGCAGGTGACTACCATGGACTTAATAATGGCAGCCTGTGGTTGTGAGTGCACAAACAGATTCTTTGTCATGCACAGTGCAAGTAGCATCCAATATTGTTTGGCACTGTCACATTGACCAATTACTAATCTGTAACTATGTTACAGAAACGTGCATGGAATAACAGCAAAGTGTCATCTAAGGTAAAGGCACAAATCTAAGAGACTTGTGCATTGTCATCCCTGCTTTATGGTTCAGATATGTGGAGTATATATGCTAGGCACATCAGGAGACTGAACAGCTTCCAGACGATATGTCTACATAAGACCGTGAAAATGAAGTGGGAAGACAGAATATCAAACACAGTGGTGCTGAGGCATGACTGACACACTTAGAAACCACCATCAAGAAGAGGAGGTTGTGATGGATTGGCCATGTCAGGAGATGGGAGAAGACTGTATTTCCCAAGACTATTTTGTATAATGAGATTTGAGGTGGCTCTAGAAAGTTGGGTTGCTCTCTATGGTGGTACCACAATGCATACAAAAATGATATAGAGTCACTCAACATCAATGTAGAAAGCTGGGAGAAATGTGCAAAATCCTATCTGATCTGGAGGGATATTTGGCACTGGGTACAGCTCAACATAAAGCAGATTTAATCCACAATATGAAAGCAATGCGAGACAGAAGAAAGCAGTGTGCTGTAAATTTGGACTCCAAATCAGACAACGTATGGATCTGTGAAACTTGTGACAAGCCATGTCAATTTCAAATTGGGCTTGTCAGCCACAAATGGATTCATTGGGTGCATCTCTTTGTGCAATTAATTTGAATCAATAAACTCCAGAGCAGTTTGAGCTGGAGTAAATTACTCCTGGGTGCACCATCTACACTTGCACTGAGGACAGAGCAATTTGAGCAGGGGTGAAGCAGTTCATTCCAGGGCCACTCCTGTCCTGCTCTCCCCTGGGCTCTGGGTGGCAATGTTAGGAGGCGGAGGGGTTGGCTAGGGCACAAGGGTGCTGAAAGTGTGGAGCTGTGGGGCTAGGAGGCAACAGGAGTCTAGGTCCTTTCAGTCTAGGCTGACCAGTTTTAATATACAGCTGTGGTCAGTGTCTACACATGTGTTTAATTGCAGTTAATTACCCCGTCGTAAAATAGTACTGTTCTGAACAGTACTATCTTATGGTGACTTTTTAGTTTACTGTGGCCTAATAGCATTCCACATGTAGACAGTGATGCTTTATTCCACAGCTAATTAGTCTACTCTGAAGTTGAGTGTACATGTAGACACAGCCATTAGGCATTTGATTAGACCTCTTATGTGTACACTATGATCCAGAGGGTTGACAGTTGCCTACATAGAATTGGTCAATGTGACTAACTAGAGCAGAGTCTGGCAGCCCTGAGTATTCCAAGTGCCAGAACTCCTACCTCAGCTCTGGCTCTCAGGGTTTCCATGCTCCATGCCCATATGATAGACACAATAGGGAGCCTAAGGCCATGACTAATCTGAGAGTTTAGCTTCCATGTTCTGACTAATTTTGAAACTTTGGTCTCAAAATGTTTGGATTAATCCTAACTCAGTGAAGTGACAGGGGAGAAATTCTTGTTTGCCTTTTCATGGAAAAAAAATTAAATTATGATTTTTATTTCTAAAGTAGAATATTAGCTTCATGCTAAGCCAGGGGTGGGCAATTATTTTGGGTGGAGGGACACTTACTGAGTTTTGGCAAGCTGTCAAAGGCCACTGGGTCCCCACCTCACCCTGCTGGCACAGCCCATCCCAGCTCCATATAGCCCCTGCCAGCCTGGACCCCGTGCTTCTGCCACCCTGCTCAGGGCCCTGGCCCCGGGACACCAGCATTGGTCCATGTTCCTGTCCATGAGCCCCGCCACCTGCCACTGCCATTTCCCCACTTTCCTGCCTGCTGCTGTTCCTCCTCAGCCCTGCCCGCAGCTCTGGCACCACATGGTTCCTGGATACAGAGCCAGGACTGCAAAAGCTAGTCCAGACCAGCCCTGAGGACTGGTGTGATTGCCTGCAGTCCTGCCCTGCCTCCCCTTCCCCTTCTTATTTGAATTGTCCTCTCCAGTGGAGGGAGGCAGGAACAGCCCCAGGGTCTGAGCTCAGAAGCCTCTGGTAGGCACAGGCTTCTGACTGGGGCTGGACTGGCCTTGCTGTGGCTACTGGGTCCTGCTGCCAGTTCCCCCTGGGTCCTACTGCCCTGGGTTCTACTGCCCTGGCTCCTGTCATCTCTGATGGGCAGCCAGGGCAGATAAATATTAATTTTCTAAACTTTTTAGGGGCCCAACAGACCAGATAAAATGGCCTGGTGGGCTGGATCCAGTCCACGGGCCATATTTTTCCCACCCCTGTGCTAAGCTCTGTGCTTTTTGATCTAAACTGTTTCCTACAACCTACCAATATAAAAAAGGTTTGTCCTGCAGCCCCCACAGGGGCTGCAGATCAAGACAACAAACTTTCCAGCTTTAAAAGTACTGTTTGTTGAGATCAGAACAGTGTAGCCCTGAGCTACCCCCACCAATCCCCTGTCCTTGCTGGCAGGTGGCAGTCAGTGGTGAGGTTTCAAATTTTTTTAAAATTTATTTTTATAACATGCCTGCTTTGTTTTTCTACTGAAAGAAAAGTAAAATAATTGCACTTTGCTCTTGGAGTGAAAGGCAGTAAGATTTCCAATGGTTTTAAGACCTGTGGGGAGGCGGTCATTCCACAGCCTTGGGTAGGCCTTGGGTGCCTATCTTCAAGAAAGGAAGAAAGGAAGAAAGATCTGGGAAACTATAGGCCAATCAGTTTGACCTCAATCCCTGGAAGGATATTGGAAAAAAAACTAAATCAACATGGTGCATGGTGACCAGTGGCATGCCCCAGGGTTCTATACCTGGACTTGTACTCTTTAATGTATTTATAAATGAACTGGACTCTGGTGTCAGAAGTGGAGTGGCTAAGTTCGCTCATGACACCAAATTATGGGGAAGTGGGGTCAAGCTAGAGGATAGGGTGGTGATTCAGACAGACCTTAACAGGCTCATAAGGTAGGCAGACCAAAGCTTGATGGCATTCAACATGGAGAAATGCACGGTGCTCTGCATCAGGAGGAAAAAAAACACACATACTTACAGGCTCGGCAGAGCTACACTCACTAGCACCATGACTGAAAGAGACTTGGGGGTCATGTATGACCACAAGATGAACATGAGCCATCAATGTGATGCTGCAGCCAGAAAAGCAAACAAAACCCTGGCTTGCATTTATGCAAGACCCAGGAACTCATCCTTCTGCTTTACTTGGCCTTTACGCTCAGGCACAGCCCAATGGAGCTCAACCCTGGCTCCTGCACACCCACCCAGGAAACCCTATGACCCTGGGCTTGGGCACAGCCCCAAGGAGCCCAAGTCTGGCTCCTGCACACCATGTCTCAGAGACCAGAGACAGGTGCCTATGTATCATTCACTGGTGGTCTGTCCTAGGCCTCTTACAGAAAAAACACATAACTTAGATCAATTCTGCCTTGGGCTTTTTGGCTATAGAGCTAAACTGCTACCATAAGTACTGCCAGGGGACAGAGTTTGGCCCTAAAGTTCCCAATGGATGGACCAGGGTCAGATCTATGGGAATGCAGTGGTGTGGTCACATTTCTCTTCTGCTATCACCACCACTGTCCCCAGCCACACACAGCAGCCCACACAGTTTCTCCCAGCAGCCAGAGCCCCAGAGGGCCAGAGCTCTGAGGGGACACTGAAGAGTAAGGTGGGGAGCAGGCATAGGTGGTGAGACCCTCACTAGCTAGCAGCCTGCAGCTGTAGCAAGACAGAAAAAGCTCTGGAAGTGGGGCAGGAATAACTTTGGGACTCTAGCAGCATCAGTTCCTGAACCCGCTCCTTGCCCAGCACCCTGGTGTCCCCTTATAGCTCAGGGGCTCCAGCCACACCTCACCCCCCATTCCTCCATTGTCTGAGGGTCACATCCCTTTTAGTAAATCCTATATCTGCCTATGTTTGGAACTCTTCAAAATATAGCAAAAACCCCTAGATCCTACTCAGTGAAGACTCTAAAAGGCCTTCTCTGGAGAAATAGGGTTCATCCTTCAATAGTTTTCATGTCAACAAAAAGAGGACATTGAAATGAACAGCATCAGAAAATGAAAATGAAACCTCTCTTCAAGGAAAGTTCAGTTAGGGCCCCATAGAAGCGAAGGCTTTAATTGGCTTTAGTGGTGCCATGAAACCATAGGAAGGAAGTCCGGCATTGACGATACAGTGAGTATTGAAGGCCACTTGGAGCTTTGAATAATTGTGCTCATCATAGGGCTGCAGGTGTAGACTCTATAGGTATAGAATTATATACCTATAGACTTATAGTCTATAGATCTAAGGGTATAGATTCTATAGATTCATGGAAAATTAGGATTGGAAGGGACCTCAGGAGGTCATCTAGTCCAAATGCCTCCTCAAAGCAGGACTATCCCCTACTATATTAAATGAGCTAAGGCCTTGTCTAGCTGGGTTGCAAAAACCTCCAAGTGTTGCAAGTGCACAATCTCTCTGGGTAGCCTTTTCCTGTGCTTTAGTACTCTTCTTGTGAGAAGAGTTTTTCCTAATATCTAACATAAACTTCCCTTCCTGAAATTTGAGACCATTGCTCATTGTTTCATTATCTGCCACCACCAAGACCAGTCTAGCACAATCTTCTTTGTAACCACCCTTCAGTTGATTGAAGGCAGTTATTAATACCCACAATAGTTTTTGCTTCTCCAAACTAAACAAGTCTAGTTCCCTCAGCCTCTCCTCGTAAGTCATGTTCCCCAGCCCTCTAACCATTTTCATTTCCCACCACTGGACTCTTTCTATTTTGTCCACATCTTTTCTGTAGTGGGGGTCCAAAACTGGACACAGTGTTCCAGATGTGGCCTTGCCGGTGCTGAATAGAGGAATGATCACATTCCTTGATCTGCTGGCAGTGCTCCTACTAATGCAGTCCAGTTTGCTGTTACCCTGCTTTATAACAAGGGCACACTGTTGGCTCATTTTCAGCTTATTGTCCACTGCAGCCAACAGGGCCTTTTCTGCAGAGCTGTTGCTTAGCCAGTTGGTCCCCAGCCTGTAGCAGTGCCTAGCATTGCTCCTGCCTAAGTGCAGGACTTTGTACTTTTCCTTATTGAACCTCATGAGATTTCTTTTGGTCCTCCAATTTGTCAAGGTCTCTCTGAATCTTGGCCAAACTATCCAGCATATCTAAAACACCTTGCAGCTTGGTGTCATCTGCAAACTTACTGAGGGTGTAATCCATCCCATCTTCCAGGTTGTTTATGAAGATATTAAACAAAACCAGCCCCAGGACTGATCCATAGGGCACTTCACTTGATACCAGCTGCCACCTTGACATTGAGCCATTGACTACTACCCTCTGAGCCTGATGATCCAGCCAGTTTTCTATCCAGCTTGCAGCCCATTCATCCAAGCCATACTTCCTTAGCTTGCTTGCAAGACTATTGTGAGAGGCTGTATCAAAAGCTTTGATGAGGTCAAGGTATATCACATCCACTGCTCTCCCCACATCCACAGAACCAGTCATCTCATCAAACAAGGCAATCAGGTTGGTCAGGCATGACTTGCCCTTTGTGAATCCATGCTGACTGTTCCTAAAGACCTTCTTTTCTGCCAAGTGCTTAGAAATAGACTTCCTGTGGACCTGCTTCATGATTTTTCCCTGAACTGAGGTGAGGCTGATTGGTCTTAAGTTCCCTGGATCCTCCTTCTTCCCTTTGTTAAAGATGGGCACTATATTTGCCCTTTCCAATCATCTGGGACCTCCCCCTATAACCCCAAGTTTTCAAAGATATCCAGTGGCTCTGCAATCACATCAGGCAACTCCATCAGAACTGTCAGGTGCATGGACTTGTACACATGCAGCTTTTTTAAATAGTTCCTAACTTTTTCTTTCACCACTGTTAGTTGCTCACCTCCTCCCCAAACTGTGCTGCCAGGTGAAGTAGTTTGGGAGCTGACTTTGCCTGTGAAGACTGAGGTGAAAAAGGCATTGAGTACTTTGCCCTTTGCAGCTTTTCATCTTGTGCCATGTATTTCATTCTGTGTGGGTTTCTTTCCATTGATACCTTTTAATTCAGAGTCCTCTATTTTACACAGAAGGTAAGAAGCTGATGGCACTTTTTGAAAAAAAAGTCTAAGCATTAACCCCAGTATCTCCTTCCCACTGAGCCACTTTGGAATCCAGAAAAGCACATGTAATATCAGGTACCATGTGGGCAAAAGGAACATAATGCCGTTCATTGAAATTCCCTCAAAAGATTTTTTTTCCTATTCAGCTTTCCACTAGGTGATAGATAAAAGCATTGTGAAGTTAAATTATAGAGAATTACATTCACTAGCATTAAGGGAATTATAGCTCCAGGTTTGATTATGATATTCCCTGTTTGGTATTTGAGTGCTAGCAATATTTTTGTCATGCTATTTTTTCTTAGCAAAGTTGTTACAAAAATGGAAATACAGGCAACATGGCCATTCCTGTGGTAGCAAAATTCACTACGTTTAATAGATTTTGTGCTGCGTTTTTTTTCATTTACTATTATTTTATTTTGATTACCTTTCTGCAGGAAAAATTAGTCTCTGTCAAGTATTTCCAATGAAAGGAAACCGGATGCAAGTTCTCCAGTTGAGCGAAAATAAATGGGGTAGCTGGGAAACAAATCTAACAAGTTACTCTTTTGGAAGCTATCTGCCCCAGATACAATATGTTAAGCTTGGTTTATCAAAAGTTTTGTTCTTAAATTTGTTTGAACATAATATAATAAGCCCTGTATATATATTTTTTATCCTCCAGATGAAATGAATGATCATCAGAACACTCTTTCTTACATCCTAATCAATCCTTCCCCAGATACAAGACTAGAACTGAATGATGTTGTGTAAGTTGATGGCATAAAGCATAAGATACACAAAGTTTCTCATTTTCTCCTTTCTTGTATCCTTTGAAAAGTATTGCTTTTCTTGTTTTTATCCCAGGAAAAATAATATTGATGCACTTGCAAGAAAATTAAAATGAAAAATAAAGCCTAATTCATTCACTCCAACACATTTTAATGTGCCCTCTTATTTAAATTAACAACACTTTTCCCTCTAAATTGTAGTAATAATTCAACTAAGGACATTGAGCTCTTAGATGCCTTCCTATTTTTTCATATTCTCATTAGGTTTCTTGCTTATGAGTTAGATCTCCAGTTGCAAGATCAGCCTTCCAAGGTTACCAGTCAGTTGTATCAAAGCTCAATTTTCTTCATGGATTTCAGGGTCTGATTTAAAACTCAGTGGAATGCCTTCCACTGAATTCCCTGTGTTTAGGATCAGGCCCTAAGGATAAAGCCATGTATAAGATAATTAAGATACAAGTTACATAGTCATAACACATACACATTGCTTAAGATTGTTTTTTCATGGTTACCAAGAATTCCAACATGTTAGTGCCTGTGATATTAACAGTACTATTATAGAGTAAATATTACAGGTTGCAATAATGTACTCTAGAATTTTCCAGCAAATCAGGATTTCATCTTGTTTCATCAAAACAAGAAAGCCCTCTTTGCTCAGGGCACTTAACTGTGAATAGAAGATAATCAAGATGTCATGACCCTCCCTTGTTAGTCCTGTGATATTATATCTTGAAATTTTGCTAAGTGCAAAAAAATGGAGAAGATAAGGTCAGCTCTCAAAGTGGAATGTGCAGTCTGTAACAGATGCACAGTCTCCAGCTCCAATAGAATTCATAAGAATTCCCCAAATTGTCACAGTCATAAAATGCTATTTTGTGAGAACTGAAGTGCTTCACAGAAATATCTTGACTTTGATGAACTTCTGACAAGATTAATCGAGTCTGCTGAAACATGGTAAATTACTGCTGAAGCACTGAAAAATGGTGGTGGGGGTGCTATAACTAAAGTTTGTTTGAGCTTTAGTTAACAAGCTTTAGGTAAAGCACCCCTACTACCATTTTTCATTGCAGAGATGCTGATACACATGACACTCTGGGAGCTATAATTAGAGTGGGTCTGGGAGCCACTCTAAAGTGCCCCCCTTACCACTCCCAGAACATGTCTATAAATGGCCTGATTTTCTAGGGTCTTCAGAGCTACAAGTATATGAAACTGAAAAGTAATATGGCAATTTGAGATAGTAGCTGCTGGGAATTCTCTATCAGAAACACCATTTTGCACATTTAATTTAAACAAAATATTCCAGGATTTCAGCTAAAAAATATTTTATTTTGAATTTTTATCTTGAGTTGGGATGGGTTTATTTACAAAAACAATTGGTTTTCCTGCCAAATTTAAGCAAAGATTGTTCTCACACAGTCCACTTGTGTTTTAACTTCTTCAGACAAGGAGTTTGTGAGAGAGAGAGAGAGAGAGAGAGAGAGATGGAAAAGATCATTTTGCCAGATTCTTTGGGTGGAGAGTGGCAATACAGTTACATAAAAGATTTAAATAAAACAGAAAAGGATAGATTATGGACTATAAGTCAGGAAAGGATAGACTATTAAATAAAATAGAAAAGGATTTTTACCCAGATCAGAGCAAACTCTTCAAGGTTCAAAAGTCCAAAGGTATTTCATTGTTGCTTGCCTCTGTACTTCCTGATGAGGATTAACCCAGCTTCAGCTAGATTAAAAGCAGACACATTAGTCATGGTCATGTATACACAGACAGCAAAGCTACTCTGATGCACTGTAATTACAGTGTGTCAGAGCATGCTCAATTAATCGAATCTGCTGAAGCATGGTAATTACTGCGCTCCAGCATACTCCAGCATCACATGTACCAATGTCCCTGTGCTGAAAAATGGCAGTGGGGGCATTTTAACTAAATATCATTTGACCTTAGAGAAATCTATAACTAATTAATGTGCCTTCCCCACCAGACCATGTGTATAAATGCCCATTGATGCTCTGAAAAAATCAGGAGCTTTTCCACCTTGATAAAATACTGGAAAACTCATTCCTGTCTTAGTTGGGGTTTAATCCTAATGGATACCCACATGGCCATCAGGCAGTCTACATGGTAGGGCCACCACAAAGCACTGAGTGACCTTGGAAATCCTGAGCTCTTGGCTCAAGGTCTGGCTACATGTCAGGGCTGCGCATGAGCCTCAGGAACCTGTGCTGCTATGGTTTGTGAAGCTTCCTGGGTAAGCTGCTATGAAACCTGGAAGGACTATAACTATATGTTTATTTCAACAAATCCTTATAGGAACATAGGACTGCAAGGGGCCTACTTGGCTATCACATTCAGTCCTCTGTAGCCACAGGCAACTATTTGTCCATAGGGGGTGCGTCTACATGTGGTATTAGCACAGTGCAATAAATTCTATCACATATTGCACCAGAGTTTATTGTTCCTGGCCACCACATTTACACGTGCACCTAAGACCACAGCATGTTAAGCCTGGCTGGAGCACCGCAGCTGGCAGGGGCCCCAGGGGTCAGCTTGCCAGCCTAGGGCTGCTCTTACTCAACGCAATGTACTGTGAAGGGGCTATTTCAGTATCAAGCTAGCTGGCAGGAAGCCCCTGCATTGAAGCACCCTTGTGCCCCAACCAGCCCTGTCAGTGTCCACACAAGCGTAACTGTGCAGTAAATAACACCACCACAGGATAGTTCTTGTATTTACAAGTACTAAGGTATGGCAGCATTTACTAGTTTACTGTGACCTAATAGGACTGCACATGTAGATTCTGAGACTTTATTGTGGAGCTAATTAGGCAGTTCTTTGGTAAACATTTCCTGTAGATGCACCCAGGATCTACAAAAGCTTGCATCTTGCTCACTCTCACATGCCTTTGGACAAACACACACAGACACACACACACACACACACACACACACACACACACACACACACAGAATCCCACCAAAATCAATTACTCAAGAAAATAAAAGGGCTTACTCAGTTTGCATAGGTTAATATATTTTCAGGATTATATATATATATTATATAATTATTATATAAGTGTATATATATATTCATTGCATAAGAAGAGGGAAAAGTTAAAATTTAAATTACTGGGGGAAAAAATATCCAAACCTTTAAAAAAGATTTTTTCCATGCAAGAGAGAAAAATACTAGACTGATACTGAACAGTCATGCAGAACATTTTCCTTTAGCATATTGATACTTTTAGAAGTTTATAAAATAGTAACAAATCACTCATAATTTATCCAATAAATTCATACAAAAAAATCATTGTAAGTGCTCACTGTTATTACATAGCTTCCTGGGCATAAAGTGGGCTAAAAATCTCTAAGCCTTCAAAATATTTTTTAGTCCTTTGTTAGTAAGCTAGGGATATTTTTTCTTCTTAAAAATGCATTTTCAAAATTTTAAATGTAATAGTAATAATAATGTATTCTGAAGTTTTACTATTTATTAAATCATATGAAATTCAAATGTTTATTGTATTCTGTTAGCTCTCTGTAGTTACTGGCAGAGTTATTCGGATGTAAAGCAACAACTATAGACTAAAATACTAATAATGGAAGGAACAAAAAAACAAAAACACTTTTATGCTAGGAAAGAAAAGTAGTGATTTCTTCTTCCAGTTTAACAAGGCTCTAAAGCTTCTCTGTGGGATACATTTTGATCTGTGTAATAATCTGATAGGAAAATATTAAAAAAAATACATCGTTTATCCTTAGACGGTGTGTCTATATATGCTATTAGTATGAAGCAATATGCACCAGAGTTTGTTGCTCCAAAGCATTGTGTTTATCTGTGCACCTGGGATCATAGTACATTGAGCCAGATCAGAACAACACCAGGTTGGCAGGAGTCCCAGGGGGTCAGCCTGCTAGCCCAGGGCTGCTCTGACCTGGCTCAATGTGCTGTGGAGGGGCTGGCTGGGACAATGAGGGTGCTCCAGTGTGGGGCTAGCAGGCAGGCAGCACCCTTTTGCCCCAGCCAGCTGACTCAGCATCTGCCCGTGCGGTGCTGTGGAGTAAAATACTCCATGCATGCAGTGCTGCAGAGTCAGGGTAGTACTTGTATTTACATGCATTTACAAGTACTACCCCACTGCAAAGTTAATTAGCTTCCTGCAGTCTAATAGGGTTGACATGAGAAGTTTACTGCAGAGCTAATTACTCTACTCTGCAGTAAATATCTTGTGTAGATGTGCCCAAAAAGAGGTAGTTAGCCTTCTTATTCTTAAATCAGGCAAAGGCAGTACAGTCTACAAAACTGATTCCTGTCTGAGCCATTTTATCTCTAAGGTGCTATCTTACCCTGCCTTCTGTATTTTATCTTTGTTTATGTCAAGCCTTTCTCATAAAAGATGTGATTTCTTTTTTTAGTTACTTGATCCGACCTGATCCACTGGCCTATGTTCCAAATACCGCACCTAGCCGAAAAAATAGTTTCTGCAATACAGTGGGACAAGACACCAGGGAAGAAACACAACTTTGATATACTACTGACCACGCTGCTAAGAGACATTTTTTTATACAAGTATATTGTTTCCAGTATACTGTATGCTTTTTGAAATCTAATCAAAATGGAATGGCTTTATTTTTTTCATACCTTCTTGGGATAAAAAAAAATGCTGATTTTCAAGAAGCAGGCACAATATTCAATTTTGCGAGCAAATGTACTCTGAACTCCAGCGATTACCCAATTTTTAATCTGTTCATCGTTTCGAAAACAGAACTCTGTCACATATTAATGAAGCAATCCTGAAAACCCATGTTAAATTTTAACTGAACTAATATGAGCAATGAGTTAAATGTTTAAGAAAACCTGTCATCAAGGATCTCATTACTATTCGTAAGTGATAGTTTTTCTCAAAAAGGATAGTGAGTCACTGATTAGGCCTGTGAACCATAGCTTGAAAGAGTATTTATTATGAAATATCAAATGCCTGTATATATTGATAGATACATGATGGTATATCTAATAATTGGAAATGTTTGCATTATGAAGTGACTAAAAGTCCCAATCAGGAGTCTATATCAGAATCATAAAAGCCAGAATTCAGCCTTTAAGATCAGTTTTCAGTTTCTCCTCTTTGGTCAATTATTTGAGAACAGATTGTTTTTATAGTCCCAGTATATGGTCCTGCAGGATGTAGCAGATTATTAGTTCTGTCGAATTACTGATAGATTATTTTATATGAGACATAAAGTACATCTGATAAGGGATCTGCTCTAAGGGATTATCAGCTCTGGGAAGATCAGTTGGATGTTTTACTTCTTCTGAACTTCTGCCTCAACACATGCAAAAAGTGGGCAAGTTCTAAGAGCATTGATGACAAGAACCCTCTTCCTACAGAGACAGGAATCATTTTAGTTCATAAGACTGTGAAGAAAGCATTCTAGACAAGTGCAAAGGAATAAAGGTGTTATCTTACATGAGTAAGCAGACCCGGAAAGAGCTAGGTTAGATAAAAACACTTTTTATCTACCTGGACTGTTAACCTGGAATCTGAATAGAATTGTGCTGGTATTTTTAAAGTCCTGCTATCATATCTCAGATAACAAATGCCTCCATCTCTATGAAAGTCATAAGATCCAAATATCCAACTCAGTACATTTCCCTCAAAAACATAGTTTTGTGTATTTTCAATATAAAGTTATTCAGCATGTTGAAAATTAAAGATTTAAAGATTTAGCAGAAATGTAATATAAAAAAATCAGCGAAGTATCACATTAAATAGTGGGGGATACAAGGCTAATTGCACTGTTCAGTTTTATATTTAAGACAAGGAAAATTCTTAACTAGTGTATAATTATTTGAAGGTACTGCAGAATCTCTATTTTGCTGAGACTGATGTACCACAGAATATAGAGCCTGTGTTGCAGAATTTTTGTCAAGCTTCTTATGAAACAGCAGGCTTTGCATATGGTCTTCCAAAATTACATTTTTGCTTTTGCATATCTTACATAAGGGGGGGCACGAGGGAAATGAATAGTAAATTGCCTGGGTGTCTTCAAATGAAGTCTCACCCTCAATGATTCATATAGAACAATTTAAAAAATCAGCCATGCGGTCAATTGGCAATGCTTACAAGTCTGTGAATACCCTAAACTCTACATGTAGAAAAATTGTTATATAATCTAGAAAAACATGTAATTATTTGTTTAGCATTTTCTATATTATTTGAAACAGCAACTCTATGGTTGTATGTGTCCTGAAAAATAAAATTGCAAAACTCTGTGTATCCTTATTTGAACATAATCTGTTGAATATTAATGTGTCAGGTTAACGTCACATACACCTGATGGATGACAGGGAGTTTGTTAGGGTTCCAGTAATATTCCCAGGTTTTATACTATCTATAAGCTTACTTCTTAGTAAAGTAAGTAATGTTTCCATATTATGAAAGTTTCTGTTACACCACAACTAAAAACATTTTTCAGCACACATCCCCTTTAAATATGTACACCCACCCACCCATCCAATAAGTAAGGATTTCAGTTTTAAAAGTGAAATATATACAGATTATCTGGGAATCATAATCTCTTTTTTTTAGCATAATATATACAACTAATTTGTTTTTCATAATGATCTTAATGGCTCTAATTAGGGTAACTTTGTTTCTTGTGTACATACAGGGTCATTTATATTAGAAAATTATTCATAGATAAAGCGGAAGAACAACTGTTTCAAAATGTAACTTTTTTTCTGTAATATGAAAGGCATTTATTCATAAGCTCATTTTGCAGGTCAAATTATTTTCAAAATTTTTTTTAGTGTTAGTCTATGTGCTTCTTCAGATACAAGTTATGATAAAATGATGTGTATGGCTCAAAAATAGGAATTATTTTAGAGATAGATAGATAGATAGATAGATAGATGATTCATTACCTGTAGTCTAATGAAAGACAAAGGTGAAAATTTGCTGAGAATCTGGTCTATGATGAACTCAAAATGAGGTGCATATTACAAATGGCTACATATTAGAACTTGTTGAATTACTTGTGAATAATAGCAGTATTGCCAAGATCAAGGTTCAAAAACAAAACAACAAACAAGAATGCATACATAAATCATTAGATTAATTTAAAAAAACCTGAGATAAAAAAAAGAGAGAGATGTATATTGGGATTTTTGTTTTGCTTTTTTGTTTTGAACCTGGTACATTCATTTCATATTTTCAAACATGAGCCAGTAACTTTCATTAAAAAGAAAAAAACATGAGCTCATGAAGTGGACCTTCAAAAATAAACATAAAAAATCATATGACTAATAATTAAACTGAAGGCCTTGGTAAACCTAAGGTTAAGTTCTCAGAAGTTATATGTAATTTAAACCAGGGTTTTGCAAAGGCATCACGGGATATAGGTGTTTGATGAATTGTTTGGGAGAATAACTTTCGGTTAGTCTATCTCAGTTTCTTTTTTCATGTGGTATTGTTTTTGCTCGATAAATGAATATTTAGATAGGAAATCCATAGCAAAGATTAATCCTTTGTTCACTCACAGATAGCCTTATTTGTTGATGTCTACCCCATAAAGAAGCCCTATGCACCAGTTAAATTTTATATTCAAACCTTTGTATGTAAATTACTGAACCGAGTCCGCCTAATTTACCTCAGCAGCAAAAGGCCCTTGAGAGATGAGTGAGAAACATGAACAGTAGAAAAGCACAATGCCTCTGCAGGACTCAAAAGGATCTGCTACTTTGATATCTAGCCACTGGGGAAAAAATATTCCTCCATAATACAACATGTAACAGGCACAGTAGAGATTTCTTTTCCTTATGTGGAAGTAAGTTGTATATGGGCCTTTATTCATTTTCCTATGAGGTCTGTGCATTCAAATAGCAAAAAGATTATTTTAGATTATTATTTAGTTATATAGTGTTATGGTATATGAAAGCACATAAAGCAGAGAAAATAATAAGGAGCTTAGCAGAATGCAACACAAGAATTAGGTGTCAGCATCCCAATACCAAAAAACAGCAAATTACAGATGCTGCCTCTCCAATGAGCACAACAACAAATAACATTTGGAATACAGATTATTCACCTCCTAACTACAGCTTGTATATATAAAACAGAGGAAGCATAGACATTTGCAAAAAGAGAAAATATCATTTTAAAATCTAAGTTGAGGAAGTACATTGTTGAGGAAGTACATTGTTGAGGAAGTATATTGTTGAGGAAGTATATTGTTTACTAATGCTGAAGAGATGTCATTTTCTCTCCCTGTGGTGATAATGAAACAGCACAATAGTATTTGAATTAGAGAGTCTTTTTGATGAATATCTTGTCAATTTAATCCACAAGAGTTAAAAATGGCTTTGTTGTGGCATGGGTTGGAGCAGAACAGAACTGGACATCTGAGTGCCCTGGGCAGCAACTACGCACTGTGCAGCTCCATTGGTTGTAGTGCTGTCAGCATAGCATGTACCCACTTTAGGGTCAATGCCCAGGGCTGGTGCTTCTGTCACCCCTCTCTGCTTCATTGCTACATGGGTTAGAGTGAGAATCACAGAAATGCATAAGTGATGCTTTCAATTTAGTAACAACTTATTAGTTCCCATCCTCAAAGTGTTGTCTTCTTAACGGAGCAGAAACGTCTGCATTTCAAGACATGAAAATGTCCCCCTGTTATAAAACAGAAATATGTTCTACAGCAAGGTTGGGGAATTATTTCTGCTGGAGGGCCACTTAACTTTTAGTGAACTGTCAAGGATCTCAAGGGTAGCCCCATCCTTTAACAGATGCCCTGCCTCCTGATCACCATCTTGGGACTGGAAGTCCCACCCTTAACCCTTGACTTTTGCCACTGAAATTCCCTCTCCTTGCCTCTGGAAGTATTCCTTTTGGGAGGGGGGTTTGCCATCTTGGAATCAGAAAAAAAAATCATATACTAAAATTAAATATCAACTATAACATAGTACATTGCTCAAGGCAGGACTGCAATAAAGAAGTTGTAATGGAGGTTTCATTACCTTTTGCAGTATATAGCACTATATCACTAAATCACTAAACCTTTGGCACTGAGAAAATTCCAACTGGCACAGAACACTGAGGCACATTGCCTCAGCAAAACTAATTACTGGGAACACATCGAAGCTAGTCTATGTCCCTACACTGACTTTCTAAAAAGCTCAATGTCTTGGTCCTTATTTTTAAAGAATTCAATAACTTGGACCTACTGCATCTGAAAATTGTGGAATGACTGAAAATCAACCTTCATGATTTTCTGGCGCACTTTTAGAACAACTTTAAAAATTGAGGCAGAGACAGAGCTTTCTTGGGGACAAACTTTACCACCTTCTAGTCTGTGTAAAAGTCACATTTATTTGACCTTGCTTTCTCTAACATAAACATAAGTACATACATTCATTACAAAAAAAAATCCAAACCAGAAAAAAAATGAATACTTCATGAGTGTCTTTGGGAGGGGTGGGGGAAGGGGTAAAATGAGAAAATAAAACATGGTAAATGTAGTTACTTTGTAATAGGGTGGGGAACAGGCTTTGTAATAGGGTGGGGAACAGGCTCCCACTCAGGATAATAAATGGTAACCATTTAATATCATTTTGGAAGGAATATTAAAACTTGTGCTTCCGTGCTTTTGCTAATCTCTCTTAGAACCTAGGAAAAAGCTTTTTGCAGGGGCAAAGTACCTCCGTATAGTTCTTATATTTTACTCTGAAGCATCTAATAGAGGCCACTGTTGGGGGCACTACAATAGACTTGATAGACAATAGGTCTGATCCAGTATTGCAGTTATTATTATCCTGTATGCCATTCAAAAACTGCTTGTTTATGACTATTCATAAAACACCTGTCAAAATAAAATAAAATTTCTTAACAAAAACAGCTTAACTGGAATAGTAAAGAGAGGAAAAATTAGTTAAGCTTGTTATTTAATACACATGAAGGTGTGCTTGTATGGAGATATCATTTAAATGATCAGATTTGCCTTTACCCTTTTATCTCACTGTGCCATTACTATATTACTAGATTTTCCCCTAGTTAGCTATGGTAATGCTATCATTGTAGAGTTAACAGAATCTTTTCATCTTAATAATACTGATACTTGAACACGCTTCTTCAATTCACTATACACTGGCAGTTCTCAAATACAGCATTGGAAGTCCTTTGTAATATTTGTATAGTTAAACAGCTTTCTGTTTCCCCATGGAACTTCTTTTATTACTCTTTGGCCTTGCAGACTGGCATGAGCCCTTGTGCTCATCTTCATCCTAGGGCTTCTGTTTTTATTATAAAGTTATCTTTAAAAGAATAAGTTTGAAAATATTTGTTATACTACTTACTGTCATAGGCGAGTCCCCGAAATAGTTAAGTGCTCCTGTCACAATAGATTGAGCGAGCAACAAAACCCTGCCCGAGCAACTGACGTGGCCACCTAATATGGGCATGCCCCATGTAAACTGTCAGGCACCTTAGTTGGTGGTTCCTCTTTGATCTGCCCTCTGTGGAAAATTCCATTACATGTGCCACCGTGGAAAATTCCGCTATGTTAGTGTCTAGCAGCTAAATGCTACATCTCAGTGGAAAGTTACTGCACCGAAAAAAAAAAGTTCCCACCAACCCTATGTAAACACATGCACCACCATTGGCCAGTTGTAAATTATTCTTCCTTAGCGGTTAGCTATTGGCTCACTAGCCATATAAAAGGTTAATGCAGTTTCCGCCCAAGTTGGAGACCTCAGAGAACACCTCAGAGGCAAGTTGGTGGCCTGATCACCCTCCAACGTCTCCCCGTCATCGACCTTCCAGGCGTACCCCGTTCTCGTTGCATGCTCGCTGCATTCACGAATTGTCGACTCGTCGCGTTGTGTTACGTTACCTGTTGCCTGTTATCGGTTACGTTACTCGTTACCTGTTGTCTGTAACCAAGTAATCATTCACCACCTACGCCAGTGTCATCTGAGGCACAAGTAAAATCTCGTTGCAACCAATACTCTGTCCCGGCCTCTCCATCCACTCGCCTGCCTGACGATCCTATTTCACTTAACAACACCGCTTTCTGGACTGGCTGGACTGGCTCCCAGAACACTTACTACTCCAAATATTACCTACGTGCAGTTTTCTGAGAAAGATTTTAAACAACATACATTTCCTCTCACTGTCTTTTTAATTCAGATATTCTCCTGACATAGAAAATGAGTTATTTTCTGCTATAAGAGGAACATGGTATAAACACCTACTAAAAGAATGATACTGAGCAAAGAAATTCTGTAAAGAAATGTTCCAAAACAGATGTTAGAATAATTAATTGGCATAATTAGTGAGTCTACTGTACCTGATGAGTCCACTGGTAATTTGCTTTAATTTCAGCTTCTTTCCATGCAAAGTTTTGAGACAGAACAAGGTACAATTATAGTCTCTGAAGTAACCACTAATTAGAAAAAAGATATGTAACCATAAAAATTATCTAAATATATATTTACTGTTCCACATTTGGTACTTTCCATCTGAATATAAATCACATTTAAGTAATTTATTCACTCCAATGCATTTTGTCACTGTTTTTTAATAGTATCTTAGTATCATAGTACTTAGGGTCAGAAGGGATATAAACAGATCATCAGGTCCAACCCCCTTCCCCGGGCAGGAACAGGTGCCGGGATCATATCACCCCAGCCAAATATCTGTCCAGCCTTCTCTTGAAGACCCCTAAGGTAGGAGAGAGTACCACCCCACATAGGAGCCCATTCCAGAACCTGGCAGCTGACTGTCAAGTAATGTCTCCTGATGTCCAACCTGAACCTTCTCTCTAACAATTTGTGGCTGTTATTCATAGTAACCCCAGGTGGTGCCTGGGGGAACAGAGCCTCCCCCAATTCTCGCTGGTTCCCCCTGGTGAGTTTGTAAACAGCCACCAGATCCCCTCTCAGCCTTCTCTTGTGGAAGCTGAATAGGTTCAAGCCCTTTAGCTTCTTCTCCACTGCCCCTTGACCATACGAGTGGCCCTCCTCTGGACCTTCTCAATGCTAGCCACATCCCTCTTGAAGTGCGGCACCCAGAACTTCAAAGTGTGACAATCCCCACATGGATCAAAGGGGGCAAGAGTGCAAAAAAGCCCCCATGGCTCGCCAAAAGCATCCACAAACACCTCAAAGCCAAAAAGGAGGTGTACACCCAATGGAAGGGAGGGGCCATCACCAAGGAGAATTATACCTCCTTGGCTTGAGATTGTAGGGGGGGCTATTAGGAAGGCTAAGGCAGAGATGGAACTGAGGCTACCGACCCAGATCAAAGATAACAATAAGTCCTTTTTTAAATACATAGCGGGGTAAAAAGAAGGTGCCAAATTATGTGGGGCCTCTGCAGGACATGCTTGGTAATCTGGTGGTAGCACCAGATGACAAAGTTAATCTCTTTAACAGATTCTTTGCTTCCATTTTTCTGAGCAGAGACAGGGACATTCCCCACACTGGAATTCTGGATGGACCCGGGGGGGTGCAGCCAGGCCCAGGGTCAGTGAGGAGCTAGTCAGGGAACTTCTGGAGGGACTAGATGTGTTCAAATCAGCAGGTCTTGATGACCTCCACCCCAGAGTGCTTAAGGAACTGGCAGAGGTCATTGCAAGACCCCTGGCACAGCTTTATGAGCACTCGTGATGCTCTGGTGAGGTGCCTGACGACTGGAAAGGGGCCAATGTGGTCCCCATTTTCCAAAAAGGGAGGAAAGAGGACCCAGGAAACTATAGGTCCATTAGTCTTACCTCAGTCTTGGGGAAGCTCTTTGAGAAAATTATCCAGGAGCACATCTGCAAAGGGCCAGCAGCAGAGTTCATGCTTAGGGGCAATCAACATGGGTTCATTAGAGGCAGATCCTGTCAGACCAACCTGGTGGCCTTCTATGACCAGGTCACAAAAGCCTTGGATGCAGGTGTTGCAGTGGATGTAGTCTTCCTGGACTTTAGGAAGGCCTTTGGCACTGTCTCTCACCCCATCCTCATTAAAAAATTAGGCGTCTGTGGTGCCGACGCCTACACAGTCAGATGGGTCGCAAATTGGCTGGAGGGCCACACCCAGAGAGTGGTAGTTGATGGGTCATTTTCAACTTGGAGAGATGTGAGCAGTGGGGTTCCCTGGGGCTCAGTCCTTGGGCCCTCACTATTCAATATCTTCATTGGCGATTTGGATGAGAGAGTGAAAAGCACTTTGTTCAAGTTTGCAGATGACACTAAGATGTGGGGAGAAGTGGGCATGGTAGAAGAGAGGGACAGGCTACAACTAGATCTCAACAGGTTACAGAGGTGGGCGGATGAGAATAGGATGGGTTTCAATACGGACAAGTGCAAGGTGTTGCACCTGGGGAGGAAGAACCAGCAGCATACCTACAGGCTGGGGAACTCCCTTCTTGTCAGCACAGAAGCAGAGAAGGATCTTAGAATCACTACTGATTCCAAGATGAATATGGGCTGCCAATGTGGGGATGCAGTCAGGAAGGCTAATCACACTTGTCATGCATCCATAGATGCATCACGAGCAGGTCCAAGGAGGTGATCCTCCCCCTCTATGCAACATTGGTCAGGCCGCAGCTGGAATACTGCATCCAGTTCTGAGCACTGCACTTCAAGAGGGATGTGGACAGCATCGAGAGGATCCAGAGGAGGGCCACGCACATGATCAGGGGGCAGCAGGACAGACCCTATGAGGAGAGGCTCCGGGACCTGAACCTGTTCAGCCTCCACAAAAGAAGGCTGAAAGGGGATCGGATGGCCACCTATAAACTTGCCAAGGGGAAACAGCAGGCAATGGGACCATCCCTGTTCCCCTGAGCACTACCCGGGGTAACAAGGAACAGTGGCTCTAAGTTGACTGACAGCAGATTCAGGCTTAATATCAGGAGGCACTACTTCACTTTCAGGGCAGATAGGAGCTGAAACTGACTTCCAAGGGAACTGGTGCTTGCTGCTACCCTGGGGGTCTTCAAACAGAGGCTAGACAGTCACCTAGCTGGGGTCATTTGTCCCCAGCATCCTTTCCTGCCCATGGCAGGGGGTTGGACTAGATGATCTGCTTAGGTCCCTTCCGACCCTACCAACTATGAAACTATGAAACTTAATGCAGTACTCCAACTGTGGCCTGACTAATGCCACATACAGGGGAAGGATCACCTCCCTGGACCTGCTTGTGATGAATCTGTAGATGCATAACAAGGTGCAGTTGACCTTACTGACCGCTTCCTCGCACTGACAGCTCATGTTCATCTTGGAGTCAACAATGACCCATCCACCACCACTGTCTGGGTGCAACCATCCAGCCAATTTGCTGCCCATATGACTGTGTAGGCATCTATGCTGCAGTCACCAAGTTTTTTTAAGAGAATGTGGTGGGAAATCATGTCAAAGGCCTTCTTAAAGTCCAGGAAGATGACATCCACCCTGACACCCTCATCCAGAGACTTTGTGACCTGATCATAAAAAGAAACCAGGTTAGCCAACCAGGACCTGCTCTCAATGAACCCATGTTGGTTGCTCCTGAGCATTACCTCCTCTGCTGGGCCCTTGAAGATATGCTCCTTGATAATTTTCTCATAGGTCTTCCCAAGGACTGAGGTAAGACTGACTAGCCTATAATTGCTGGGGTCCTCTTTTCTCCCCTTCTTGTAAATGGGGACAACATTGGGCCTTTTCCAATCCTCTGATATCTGGCCAGTGCCACATGAGTGCTCATAGAGCTGTGCCAGGGGCCCCACTATACCCTCCACCAATTCGCTCAGCACCCTTGGGTGAAGAGCATCTGGACCTACTGATTTAAACATGTCCAGCCCCTCCAAAAGTTCCCTAACTAGGTCGTCCCTGACCCTAGACATTGTGGTGCCTCCCCTGGGTCCATCCGGAATTGTAGTGGGGGAGATGTCTTGGTCCATGTTCAGGAATATGGAGGCAAAGAATTCATTAAAGAGCTCAGCTCTTTCATTTGCTGCAATCACCAGATTGCCAAGCCTATCCTGTAGGGGCCCCACATTACCTGGTGCCTTCTTCTTACTTCCTATGTATTTGAAAAAGGACTGTTTATTATCCTTAATTTTGGTCGCTAGCCCTAGCTCCATCTGTCTTGGCCTTCCTAACAGCCTCCCTGCAGTCCCAAGCAATGGAGGTGTAATCCTCCTTGGTGATAGCCCCTTCCTTCACTGTTTGTATGCCTCCTTTTTTGCCCTCACTCATCCCTGGATGTCTTTGCCAATCCATGGGGGCTTCTTAGCACTCCTGCCCCCCTTGGTGTGCATTGGGACTGACTCCCTTTGAGCTCAGAGGATCGTCTCCTTCAGAAACAACCACTCATCCTGGACTCCCATCTCATTGAAGCTCCGAGACCCCAGTGCGTCTCCTACTAAACTTCTTAACTTAATGGAAATACTATATTATTTAGGTCACAAAAATGAAACGGAAAATGATTATATGAATTTATTATACATTATAATCTACATAGTTTCAAGACAAAACACATTTCCTAGGAGCATGTTAGATATTAGGAGACCTCTACCCCATGGTACAGAGAAGGAGTCTTGTTGGAAATCAATCATGTAATAACTTTTCTTTAAAGCTTTTCAGTTTTACCTGTTTTAATTAAATAACACTGTCCCCTAGGGTGATGCTACAAGTTACCATTAAACAGTCATAAGGGCACCTAAAATGGGAGTATTCACATATTAATGGCTGTTATCCCATGCTAAGTACCATCTAAATGTTTTAAGGATATGCCACTCAAAGTGATTTGATTTTTGATACATTTTACCCAGGTCATTCCAGGGTATTATTAGTCTTCTCTGGGGTGATAAAATCATCAATTTTCATGCCTCCAGCATTTTGGGATGCATCATTCATAGATCTTCCCATTTCCTTGCTTCATGAGCAAACTTTCAACTTTAATAAACTCTACTGCCCATGGGTGTGGTGCCATCTCCAAGCCAAACCCCTTCCTGCCACCAGAGGGTGAGACCCATATATTCCCTAACCATGGTGAGCACCTAGGGACAGCTCACCATTTTGGCTTCTGCTAGCTACCCTCCCACAAATGGTAACATAAATCCTACTACTTACCTTGGTGAATAAACAGGAAGAACTTATCTTCCTGCTTAACACAAATAATCACAATGTTATAGAAATAACGGAGACCTGGTGGGACTCTACCCATGACTGGACCACAGGTATAGATGGCTATACCCTGTACAGGAGGGATTGAGTGGACAAAAGGGGAGGGGGTGTAGCTCTCTATATTAAGGAAAGCTACGCAACCCTGCAAGCCAACATTGGCAGCCAGGGTGGGTGACTGGAGACCCTCTGGGTTAAAATTCGTGGGGAACAGGGCACAGGGGACATAATGGTGGGAGTCTACTACAGACCTCCTGCCCAGGATTAAGAGCTTGACCAGGAGTTTGCCAAGGAATTGGTTAAGACCATATGCTCCTGGTGCACAGTTGTCATGGGAAACTTCAACTATGCAGACACCTTGTGGGAAGACCTCTCGGCCAAATCTGAGCGGTCGCAAGGCTTTCTCTCATGCGTGGATAAGCTCTATCTGACACAGAAAGTCTACAGGCTAATAAGAGGTAAAGCACTGCTCAACCTGGTTCTGGCAACAGGGGACGACCTAATCAATGACCTTATGATCAAAGGGAAGCTGTGTGACAGCGACCATGAGCTGATCACCTTCACCTTCCAACATAAAGCTGGCAAGTCAGCCAGCAACACAGAAGTCCTCAACTTCAGGAAAGCTGACTTTGACAAGCTCAGGAGGCTTGTCAATGAGGGCCACAACCCAAACAAGACGGGAGTTCAGGATGAGTGGTTGCTTCTCAAAGGATCGATCCTGGACACACAAGCAAAGTCTATTCTATTTTGAAGGAAAGGCAGCAAAAGGGCACAGCAGCCCCCTTGGCTCTCCAGGAAACTAGCAGACCTCCTGAGTCTAAAAAAGAAAGACCTACAAAGGATGGAGGTGAGTCTAAAAAAGAAAGACCTATAAAGGATGGAGGACTGGATCCACCTCCCAGGAGGAATATTCTTCACTGGTCTGGACTTGCAGGTAGTGAACCAGGAAACCCAAGGCTGTGATGGAACTCCAACTAGCTACAAGGATCAAGGACAATAATAAGTCCCTTTTTTAGATATGTGGGGAGCTGGAGGAAAAGCAAGGGCAACACTGAACCCCTGCTAAACCTGATGGGACAACTGACAACTGACGCCCAGAAAAAAGCCAACTTGCTAAATGGGTACTTTGCATTGGTCTTTTACCAGTCCCATGGGACAGGGAGGCCTGGGCAAGGGACATTCCCTACCCTCCATCAATGCTGAACTGACCCAGAGGGTAGTAGTTGACAGAAGTCAATCATAATGGTGCTCTGTGACTACTGGGGTCCCTCAAGGCTCTGTTCTTCGGCCTATACTATTCTACATCTTCATTAATGATATGGACATTGGTATCAGAAGCAGACTGGCCAAGTCCACTGATGACACCAAACTCTGGGGTAAAGCATCCACACCTGAGGACAGGAGAGTGATCCAGGCTGACCTTGACAAGCTCAGGAATTGGGCAGATGAGAACCTGATGGTGTTTAACACCAAAAAATGCAAGGTTATCGACCTTGGGAGGAAAAACCTACAGCATGCTTATAGGCTCGGTAGTGCTACACTGGCTAGCACTACTGATGAAAGGGACTTGGAGGTCATGACTGACCACAAGATGAGCATGAGCCATTAATGTGATGCTGCTGCTAGTAAAACAAGCAAAATGCTGGCTTGCATCCATAGATACTTCTCAATCAAATCCCAGAACATCATTCTCCCATTGTACTCGGCCTTGGTGAAGCTGGAGTTCTGCGTCCAATTTTGGGCTCCACAATTCAAAAAGGATGTGGAGAAGCTTGAGAGGGTTCAGAGAGCCACACACATGATCAGAGGTCAGGAAAACAGACCTTATGAAGAGAGGCTGAGAGCCATGGGACTCTTCAGCCTGGAAAAGCACAGTCTCAGGGGTGATCTGGTGGCCACCTATAAGTTTATCGGGGTGTTCAGGATCTGGCGGAACATCTGTTCACCAGAGCGCCCCAAGGGATGACAAGGTCAAATAGTCACAAACTCTTCCATGACCGCTTCAGGCTGGACATAAGGAAGAACTTCTTTACTGTCTAAGTCCCCAAGGTTTGGAATAGACTGCCGCCGGAGGTAGTTCAAGCACCTACTTTGAACTCCTTCAAGAGACATTTGGATGTCTATCTTTCTGGGTTCCTATGATCCCTGCTGACTTCCTGCCCCTGGGGCAGGGGACTGGACTTGATGATCTTCTGAGGTCCCTTCCAGCCCTGATGTCTATGAAATCTATGAAAACCTTCATGAAGAAAATGATCCAGAGCATGTTGGAAGCTATAGTCCCAACTGTGGTTTCTCTGTCTCTGAGCTACATGACACTCTCCCCCTTCCTTTCCCATCTCAGAGAAGAAATAGAATACAGTCTCTTGTCCATACCCCTACGTGCCAGGCCCACTAGTGTAAGTCACAGCTATGCAGGTCTGAGATGGCATTAAGCCTTAACTTATGACTGCTCTGAAATGGTTTTAACTTTATGATGGAAAAACATTCCATATATTTAAAATATTTTAAGATAACCTGTAACAGGACCCTAACCTGCTCTTGAAAACTTCCAAGAATAGAGATGCCATCTTTTCTCTAGGTAGCCTATTCCACTGCTTAAACACTTGCACAGTCAGAAAGTTCCTCCCACTTTCCATCTTATATTTCCTCTGCTTCAGCTTGAGGCCATTGCTTCTAGTCCTTCTTCCTACAGTCACAGAGAAAACACATCTCCATCCTCGCTATAATTGCCCTTCAGGTGTTTGAAGCCTTTTTTCAAATCTCCCCTCAGTCTTCTCTTCTGTAGATTAAGTAATTCTAGTTCTTTCAGGCTTTCCTCATGATACTTGCTGCCTAGACTTCTAATAATTTTTGTTGCTCTGTTCTGGACTCTTTCATACCTGGAGCAGCCCCCTTTTAGATTTTACTTAAGTTGTTTTACTTGCTTTAAGACTTCAGCATATATTAAGGCAATTCTTACCTTAAAGATCCTAGTCTATTCTTTCAAGGTTCTTATATCCAGCTCTTTGTCATCATCTTGGAAATCCTAGTCTACAAAGGATTTGGGGCACTTAACTGCCAACATTGTGTCTCAGCCGCCTGCGGAGGGTTCGGTATTGATAGTCTGGTCGGGGTAGAAAGGTATAAAAGGTTTATTGACATAACAAAAACACAACTATGCATAGTAACAAAACAAACAATAACAGACAAAAGCAATTCACATCGGCAACTTATCGGCAGTCCCCTCTGATGTCTGATACACAGCAAACTTCTCTTTCCACAAAGTTCAGCAAAGCCAGGCATCCCTGAACAGCACTGTCTGAAGGGTACTGGGAAGGACCCTGGAATGCAGTCCTTGGGCTCCTCAAGGTCCATGGGCCCACTGATCCAGGAAACAGCTAACTAATTCTTTTACAGAGCTGTATCTTCCTTCTGAATGGTTTCCAGATATTCCAGTCAATTTAAAGCTTCTGAATGGTTCTGATAATGTACAACCACTCAGATTCCTTTTACTTTAACTGTCCTTAGACTGACCAATAGCAGTACAAACCTTGCATTCCTTTGATAAGGTAATTTTAACTATGCTACAGAGCCTTCCTACTTTAAGGCTTTGCTAAATTTACTGGGCCTTACTTTATGCAAGGCCTCACTACATCTTAAATTTTAATTAGGCTTTTAGCAACACCATATAGCTTAATATTTAAACAAAAAGAAAAAAAAAACACTTGGTCTAATCTTCATCGGGCTTTCAGCAAGCACCTTTATCATGCAAGCACACTTTTCAGCTGTCACACCTTGAAAGTGTGATATTGGGGTCCCATCAACGTCTTCAAAATCCTTATTTCTAAGTTAACTTAACCATTGGCCTGTGTTTGTTTTCTCACTCTCAACCTAAGGAGCGATGCAGATACAGTGAGATCTCTTGTTTTAAGATATTTTTAATTATATATGTTGCTGCCTTCCTATGTTAGAGAAAACAAGGTCAAAGATGCATTTTGTACTTGGAGTGGAAGGTGGTGAGGCTTGTGATGATCCCTAGGTGGGGATTAGTTGCCCAATATCAGACTTAATCAATGTCTACCCTATGTTGGATCAACCTAGAAGCTGTCAGCAACCATGAAAATATGCCAAAATATGTGCCAAGTTTCCTGCAGTTGACAGGTAGTCAGAACATGCCCTGGACCTACTCAGTGCCACTCTAATCCTGGCTATGTGACATCTTTTGATGTTTTGTACACTCACAGAGTATGAGTGACTCATCATACCATATTTTTCATAGAAACACTCCCTAGATCAGTTCAGTGTGATGTAGACATGCCCTTAATTTTTATTTAGATAAAAATCCTCTCTACTCACCTGCCTGCCTAAGTACTGCATTTGTGATACGTCCTTTATTTGCCCATCTGCTGTTTACCTACTGGTTCCTTTAGCACGCCCATCACCAAAACACTGAGACACCACGCTTATGTACTGCATGTACTTTGCACGTACTTGCAATTTTTACATCTGCTGTAAAAAAATAAAAAGAGTTTGCATATCATAAATTTCCTGAGTTAAATATTTCACAGAATCAAGGAAACTGGGTTATTTGATAGCAGATGTGGTAGAAGAGAAAAAAAAAAGATGGAGCTGGTTCAAAGGAAGGGAAAAACTCCATTACTTTAATCCTGTGCACTTTTTATTCCTGTGCCAGTGTGAAATGATGCCATTTGCTATTATACTTTTTCTGTATGGCCTCAGAAGTCTACTTCACTTAGAGATGTCATCCAAGAAAATGTCACAGAAATCTATAGGACCAACACCTTAAATACCCTGTGGGCACATCTACACAAGATGCTACATTGCTTTAGTGATGAACTATGGCGACATAGCTCATTGCTATGGTGAGGTAGCATCAGTGGGCACTAACCTTGATGCTGCTGCTACTTCTCAGTAGCAACAGGATAATGTGCAGTAGTTCATTGCTATTGCACAGTAGGGTCAGAAACAACCCGTGTACCACTAGGACTGCACAGTACTGGCAAGTACTACACAGTAGGGCTGTGCATTTTAAAATAAATTAAAAAAAAGATAAACTGGGGGGTTTGCTACAGGACATGACACAGCTTTAAATGTTTTCTTCTACATACCTGAAGGTACCAAGCAGCTCGTGAATGCTGAGATGGTGGAGCAGATGGAGCACTTCTGGTTCATTTCCAGGTCCACTGTGGAGTGCACAGGGGAGCCTTCCCTGCTCCCTGTCTTGGTACCTTCTGGGTCTGGGGGGTACCCGGGGTCCCCCTGCAGCCAATCGCCAAGCCAAGTGAGCACAGGTGGGGGAAGAGGGTCAGGGGTGGGGGGAATCCCCTGCGTGCTCAGCGGTGGACCCAGAAGTGGACCAGAGGTACTTCTGGTCCACTTCTGGGTCACCACCAAGCATGTGTCCCGCCCCCCCCCTGGATCTGCTGCCGAGTGTGCTGGGGACCCCCCCCCCACTCCTGTGGGATGCTCAATCTGCCCCAGCATCTCAGTGTTCACAAGCCATGCCTTGTACCTTGTGGTGTGTAGAAAAAACATTTAAAGCTGTGGCTATGGCCGAATTGCTGATTCTCCAAATCAGCATCAAATCTTCAGATTCAGATTCAGCCAGATTGGATCAGGACAGTGGTCTGAATCAACAAATTGAATTACTGTCCACTGATTTGGGCCAAATCTGAATCAAATATGGCCCATTTCATACACCCCTACTGCACAGTCATGTAGTACTTGGTAAATGACTGTGCAGTACCAACTGCACAGTGGGGACACATGTAGATGCATCCAGTAAGAAGAATAATGTAAGCCAGCTTTCTAATAAGTCATTAATATAACTCTCTTGTCTGTTCTGTTCAGCACTCTATGCTGAACTGGCTTTAAGAGCTTTTTTAATTAAAAGAAAACCCAGCCTTTTGGGGATTCTTAGTGCATCTGACACTCACTAACCTTCCACTAGTTCTTTGCATAGTCTGTAGCCTGTGAAAAATTATGCTACCTTAAGTAATTCCAGTTTTCATACTGACCCTTTCAAATAATTTATTGATATGCCTAGAGGGAAGAGGAATACTTTGCAGCATAAAACCCAGCTAAAATAATGAGTTATCTCTGGGCATTTTAAAATGCTATGCATATGTTTGGAAAACAATCCTGATGATGAGTGCAAATCGATATAATTTCTGAGGCAAGATATGATGTTTTAATTGGATTTCTTTGGTCATGTTTATACTTTAGATTAATATGCCTATTAAAAAACTGAATTGTGTCTGTGCATGGGCTGGGGGTTGGGGTGCAGGACTTGGGCTCCCCACTTTCTTTACACTGCTCAAATGAACTGATCAAATCCAGTCTAAATTTTTGTAGCCATTTCTAATAAAGGATTATTGAGGAAATGGCTCACATAAAGTTTAGACGTAATGTTCATGGGGTGGTTTATTGTAGTTTTGTTCACTAGCAAGCAGAGCGAAGAGTAAGCAACATGTCTACAATCAAAAGCAATTCTAAAAATTAATGATAAAATCCAACTTTTTTTTTTCTTTTGATATAGCTGTGAATACAACAAGAAGCAAACATGTCATTATTTTATTGGCCCATATCAAAGAGCTGATAATCATTTTTACTTTTACACTTTCAGGTATAAGTATAACCCGAGCATACTATTCATATTAATAGCTTTCTGATGCAAAGATTAGTTAGGTTAAAAAATTCTTAACTGTTGTAGCAGCAGCTGGCACTCCTAATATAATTGAGGTTCTACAGTTTCATTTTTAATACAAAGGCATTTCAAATAACATCAGGTTACGTGTAACAGCTCTTCATGTTAATGTAGATGATACCTTAGCCTCTCTTAGCCCTCGGACTACAACAAGAACCCCACTGCCTCTGGGGGTGGCCCCAGAATTCTTTCCTAAAACACAGCTTTCCCCTCAGAGTCTAACAACTGTCATCTATCCTCCTGATACAGAAACAATCCTCAGAGTCAAAAGGCAACTCACAAGCTCCATCCTGGAGAAGGGAACAAAGCATTCTGGGATACTGGAGGACTTCAACTTGGGTAGAATAGCTGTAGGAAGTGGCTTCATGGTGATGGAACGGGAACAAAATTAGGTGGATTTGGAGATAATCCTGCCCTGGAGTGGCAGGATTTAAAATGAATAACTTTAAATGAAAAACGAGTGCTTCGAGCCATTTAAAAGGTGTTAATGTGCATCCAGTCCAGGGGTTAAGAGCTCCAGAAGCCACTTAAATTTACCATGTAACAAGCATGTAACAAGGTCCAAAGATGTTACATATTTTACATAACACAAAGTAGAATATCTTTGTGATTTGTTTGCTATATTATCATGTAATTGTTTGCTATATGTATCATAATACAAAACATATTATTTTGTATATTATCATGGATGATAATTATCAAGGATGAGGAAGTAGAAGGATTGTGAGTTAGGCTACATGGGGGGCAAGGAGAAAGGGATTTGGCGGTAGGGGTCTGCTACAGACCCCCACACCAAGGGGAAGAAATAGATTCAGGGCTCCTGAGGCAGCTCTCAAAGACCATAAAAGCTAAAGAGGCGGTAGTAATGGGGGACCTAACTACCCAGACATCTGCTGGGACACGCAGACGGCAAAGTCCCACCATTCACACAGGTTTCTAACTTGTGTACAGGACCTCCACCTGACACAGGAGGTACATGGTCCCACTAGGGGGAATGCCATACTGGATCTGGTATTGGCAGAGGGGGATGACATGGTAGGGGACCTACAGATCGGTAGCCATCTGGGGGACAGTGATCACCTAATAATAGAATTCACCATAAGACGTCGAGTGGGTAAGGTAACTAGTAGGGTGAAAGTGCTAGACTTTAGGAAAGCTGATTTCAATGAACTCAGGCAATTAGTCAAGGATGCACTGCAGAGTAGGAGTTTTGAAGTGATGGGAGCCCAAGGAGGGTGGCTGTGCCTTAAGGAAATGATCCTTCGGGCACAAAGCGAGACGATCCCGATGCGAGGAAAAAGAGGGAAAGGGGCCAGGAGGCTTCCTTGGCTGACCAGAGAAATCCAGGGCAGCCTAAGGGCCAAAAGGGGAGCACATAAAAAGTGGAAACAGGGAGAGATCACCAAAGACGAATATACCTCCTCTGCTCGTGCTTGTAGGGAGGCAGTTAGACGGGCCAAAGCTACCATGGAGCTGAGGATGGCATCCCAAGTAAAGGACAACAAGAAATTGTTTTTTAGATATATTGGGAGTAAAAGGAAGGCCCAGGGAGGAATAGGACCCCTACTAAATGGGCAGAAACAATTGGTGAC
>NW_005841960.1:2604970-2605716 GCF_000455745.1 Alligator sinensis | reverse complement strand
GTGGACATGCTGGAGGGCAGGGAACAGCTGCAAGCAGACCTGGACAGGTTGGACAAGTGGGCAGAAAACATTAGAATTTGATTTAACAAGGGGAAATGCAAAGTGCTGCACCTAGGGAGGAAAAATGTCCAGCATACCTACTGCCTAGGGAAGGACCTGCTTGGTGGCACGGAAGTGGAAAGGGATCTTGGAGTCCTAGTGGACTCCAAGATGAACATGAGTCAGCAGTGTGACGAAGCCATCAGAAAAGCCAATGGCACTTTATCGTGCATCAGCAGATGCATGATGAACAGATCCAAGGAGGTGATACTTCCCCTCTATCGGGCGCTGGTCAGACCGCAGTTGGAGTACTGTGTGCAATTCTGGGTGCCGCACTTCAAGAGGGATGCAGATAACCTGGAGAGGGTCCAGAGAAGGGCCACTCGTATGGTTAAGGGCTTGCAGGCCAAGCCCTATGAGGAAAGACTAGAGAACCTGGACCTTTTCAGCCTCCGCTAGAGAAGGTTGAGAGGCGACCTTGTGGCTGCCTATAAGTTCATCACGGGGGCACAGAAGGGAATTGGTGAGTTTTTATTCACCAAGGCGCCCCCAGGGATTACAAGAAATAATGGCCACAAGCTAGCAGAGAGCAGATTTAGACTGAACATTAGGAAGAACTTCTTCACAGTTAGAGTGGCCAAGGTCTGGAACGGGCTCCTAAGGGAGGTGGTGCTCTCCCCTACCCTGGGGGTCTTCAAGAGGAGGTT
>NW_005841960.1:2594214-2604924 GCF_000455745.1 Alligator sinensis | reverse complement strand
CTTTCCTGCCTATGCAGGGGGTCGGACTCGATGATCTATTGAGGTCCCTTCCGACCCTAACATCTATGAATCTATGAATCTATGAATCATGCCATACATTGGTGTTAATGTATGGCAGGTGTACTATGAATGGCATAATTAACATTATAATCACATTCTAAATGTAATATATGCCACATTTCTATATTCTGTCCTGTCCCACACATAGCAGAATCAGGAGAAGCATGGGACCTGCATTCAAACCCTTGAAAGAGCATGTCATATTTGTCTATAAGTTTAGTGGGACAATGTGTATGTAGCCCTTGGTGGAACACCTCTATGTTCTTTACTCCTCAGTCAGGTGTGTAGTGTATTCCATCCATAGTTTTATTTACCCCATATAACATGAGAGTATCTGATTTGGATGGATTATTTCTCTTACGAACTCTACTTTCCTAAAGAAATTGTTTCTGTTCTTTTAATATCGCTAGTAGGACCTTAATCTTTGACTTTAATTTAGACCATTGGCTCTATGATCATGAACATATGCTATCTAGAGAATAGCAGAACCCCACAAGGCCATTTATTATTAAAATAGCATCCAATATTCCAGTTGAATTGACCTTCATATCAAATATATTCAGACAAGGAGGTTCTTTGGGTAAATCTGATATCTTTTATTTACCCAAAGATTTACCCAAAGAACCTTGTCTGTAGGGCTGTGAAAAATTTTGACAGGAGTTTCATTTTGAAGCTGTTTCGATGCATTTCGAGCTCAAAGCAGTGAAATCAAAGTGAAACAAAAAGTTTTGAAACAGCTTTGAAACAAAATGAGGGTACTCTAAAGTTTCAAAATGTTTCAAGTTTTGAAGAAGCCTGGTGGCAGCAGGTGGGGTAGAGCCATGGCTATGTTCTGAGTGGCTCTGCCAGCCCCACAGAGCTCAGTCTAGCATCAGGAGCTGGTGGGAGAGCCAGTGGTGGAGCCACTCTGAGTGCAGCCCTGGCTCCGAGTGCAGCCCTGGCCAGTGGCTCTCCACCATCTCCCACCACCAGACCCAGTTCCATAGGGCTGCAGAGTCTCCTGTCACCAGGCTGTTCTTGCCAGGGCTGTGCTTGGAGCGGCTTTACCACTGGCTCTCCCTCTGCCTCCTGCCACCAGGCTGAGCTCCATGGGGCTGGCAGAGCTGCTCAGAGTGCAGCCCAGAGGCAGGAGGTGGGGAGAGTCAGATCTGTGCTCCAAGCGGCTCCACCAACCTCATAGAGCTCAACCTGCCCTCCCAGCACTGCTGGCTTCCTTCCACGGGTGCAGGCACCCAAATCTGCATGCAGGACAACAGGAGGCTGCTGCTGCTGCCTGGGGCCAGTGGCAGCAGCAGTTTTTCTGGTGCTGGGCATGGGCTGTGCCCAGCATTGTTCCCAGGTGGTAGCAGCAGCCTCCTGTCATCCCGTGCACAGATCCAGGGGCCTGAACCCCTGGGAGGAGTCTGGCATAGCCCTACAGCCCTCCTGGGGGCACTGGCCCTCAGATCTGCATGCAGGATGACAGGAGGCTACTAGCAAGTGACACGAGTTTTGCTTTTAGCAGTTTGAGGTACAGTTTCCTAGAAACCCCTGCACTTATCTCCTTGAAGCTTGGCAGGCGTCATGCCCTCAGAAAGGGTCTACCATCCCTGCAACTTCTATCTGAATCAGGCAAGAAATTACAAACATAGGCATTTGCATGATTCCCCATTATAGCCTATGGGCAAAACATCAAAACACGTTGAAACAGTGAAACAGTTTCGATGAAACATAATGGAACAATGCTTCAAAATTAAATGACAACCTAACAATATCCCTTTGAAAGAGTGAAACAGAAGTCGAAATGAAGTGGTGCTGATTCACACAGCCCTCCTTGTTTGCCTATGTCCTTAGACAAACACAGCTATAACCTATACCCCTGTAAATATATTCAGATGCATCCTTTCATATATGTTGATCTGGAAGATTGACATAAACTTCAAAATGTGATGGGGACTCATTTAAAATATTTAGAAACTGATTCCTGAGCCATGACCTTAAGTCCTAAAACTAAATTTCAAAAAGAAGATATAGTAATCTCTCCCTCTGATGGATGGCAGAAAAGAGGGTGTTTCTTCAACAGAACAACACCTAATTCTGTTTTTGTTTCTATTATTATACCTTACAACTTGCTCTTATAAACTGACAATAGAATTTTTATATTGCTTTGATCAGAATTAGATGTTTTCTCAGTTTAACTGTAGCAGAAACACATCACATGCAGCTGGCACTGTAGATCTAGTGCATGTCCTATTAGCTTTCCAAGCAGTCATAACTGCTTTTTTTTCTTTCAAAATTAATCTACCCAGTTGCTCCATAGTTTCATAGTTTCATAGTTTTAGGGTCGGAAGGGACCTAATAGATCTTCTAGCCCGACCCCCCCGCCAGGGCGGGAGAACAGCAAAAGAACCCTAAACAAAAAAACGGGACTCAAATGAGCCCAGCCAGGTAGGTATCCAGCCTCTTCTTAAAGATCCCCAGGGTAGGGGCCAGCACCACCTCCCTTGGAAGTTGGTTCCAGCTCCTAGCCGCCCTAACTGTGAAGTAGTTTTTTCGGATGTCCAATCTGTACCTCCTCTCCATCAACTTGTGCCCATTACTCCTTGTTATGCCAGCGGGGGCTAGGGGAAACAGCGTCTCCCCCAAACCCTTCTGGTTCCCCCTAGTGAGTTTATAGACGGTCACCAGGTCCCCCCTCAGCCTTCTCTTGTGGAGGCTGAATAGGTTCAGGTCCCACAGTCTCTCACTGTACAGTCTGCCCTGTTGTCCCCAGATCATGTGGGTGGCCCTCCTCTGGACCCTCTCCATGTTGTCCACATCCCTCCTGAAATGGGGCGCACAGAACTGGACACAATACTCCAGCTGCGGCCTGACCAGCGTCGCATAGAGGGGGAGGATCACCTCCCTGGCTCTACTCGAGATGCACCTGTGGATGCACGACAAGGTCCGGTTAGCCCTGCCAACCATGACCTCACATTGTCGGCCCATGTTCATCTTGGAGTCAATAATGACACCAAGATCCCTTTCCGCCTCTGTGCTCTCAAGTAGGGAGTTCCCCATCGTATAAGTGTGCTGCTGGTTCCTACTACCCAAGTGCAGCACCCTGCACTTGTCCGTATTGAAACACATCCTGTTCCTGTTTGCCCACCCTTGTAACCTATCCTTCTGCATTTGATAACTGTTGCAAAGACTTGTAAGTATTGCCAAAACTAACCTGTATTCTAGATACAGTAGTGACTTCAAATAATTGACATACACAGTCATTTTAATTGAGACTTTTACCTTGCAAAATTATTAAGCATTATTCCACTTTTTTCTTAAGCTACAGGGACATTTTATATGGGCCTGGTTTCCACATCATAGAATTTAATGTCTTGCTGTCAAAATACTCTATCAGCATTTTTATTTTCCTTCTCTTTATTGCTCAATCACTTCATATCATGACCCTGAAGGAATAAATTCCAGAACAACAGCTGGATGTGCATCCTGCTTGTTAAATCCGATTTGTGTTTGAATAATGAAATGATATTTATGAAACTTGAATTAGTTATCGATCACTAGTAATGGAAAATTAACTGTTTCCTTACTTTTGCACTGCCTTTTTATTCAGTGTAACTAGTTTTAATCTTCTAAAATTGTATAAGAACCAAGCATCCTCCTATGTAGAATACATTATAGCTTACCAAATGGTACTCAATTAGCTGTGTTAACAGAGAAAGCCTGGCTCACTGTTCATCTTTGAAAAATGAATAGACAGCTAGATTATTATTCACTAATCACAAGTGAATTAACTAGTTATGATATATACCAGAAATTTGAAAGTAATAAAACAGTTCACCTTTCCTCATGAAAAATGAAAAATAAATAAGTAAAACTTAACTGCTCATCCATACAGAGCTCCAGGGAGTCAGGCATAATTTGAAACTGTTCAGAGACAATTATTTATTTTATTAAATATAAAATATAGGGCACATTTAAGAGTAGATAATTCACTGCTTCCCTCTTCCTACATGAAGGCGCACATATCCTTTCCCAGTTCTCCTGACCTAACACAAGCTCTTGCTGCTGTTTCCTCTTCTCCCAGCCTATAAAGTAACGGCCAGGATTTTAAATGTTCTCCCATAGCAGGATTCAAAGCTTCATCTTGTAGCTTTTGCCAGAAGCAGAGAAGTGACTCCAGAGTAGCATACTGATACTTGAGAGGTCCAGGAACCACCTACATAGTAGTAGCATGGACATCAGCACAAACTAATTTATTTACATTTTGTGTACTATACCCTCCATCAAGAAAACAAATACTCAGCTATTAGCATCACTTTTAGATTTAAAGTGAGATTCTGCACTGCACATTTTGGTATACTTTACACAAAACTTACAGGTTATAGAAAAGGAAGACAAAGCCCTAGCTTTAAATGATTTTGTTCCTCTCTGATTCTAAAACCTATGGTCCTGTCTAAATCACAGCATCCTCCTCGCTGGTTGTAGCATTGCTGGAGTCTCTATAGTGCTGTTTGATGCAGCCCAGTCCAGCATGCCCTCTAATGCAAGGTTTGCAAAGGGATTTTTAAAAGACAGCTTTACTGCTAACTTTTGTATTGATTGTCCAGGTGAATCTTTCCCAGTTGGATATAGCATTTTGCATTCATAGGATCCCCTTACATTACTCTAGCCTCATTACCTTACAAACAGATGGCAGTGAGAGTGAAATTTTCATCCTCAAAAATTTTCTTCTTAGATTCAAAAAGTTCCCATGCAACATAATTCAATGCTCATATCCTTTCTTTCTTTTTAACACAGAAAACGGTTAAATTGATACAAAGTGTAATCTAAGTGCTATTCGAGCTGATGGCAAAAAACACACTAGGGAACGGAAGTCAACATCTCTGGGTACAAACAAATGTGAAGATGAATTGCCTTAAAAAAAATAAAAAGGAAGATTGTAGCTTGGGAGCAGATGTCAGTTGTTAAAATCTGATATGTCTGCATCATGCTGTAGCATCTCAAGTGAGTTAAATCATTGCAACTTTGTCCTGAATGAAGCAGAGCTAAAGTTACAGTGGTTTTGCTATACTGGAATCACTAAAGCAGAAATGTCAAAACTATGACTTTTGGAGTTGCTCCATTTGGGCCACTGTACTACTGGTAGGTCAGCAAAAGTTGTGGACTGTAGCTGGTAAGGGGGTGACCTGCTACAAAATCCAGGGTTCTTAGGTCCTAGCAGACCTAATTGGTGGCAAAAGGAAGAGTCGGGGTTGACAGTCACTGTCACCCCCTGGCTGCTTCACCTGTCACCACTTCCACAGTTCTACGTCCCCTGCATATGTCTTGTGCTGGAGCTGGAGCTGCTGCTGGGGCAGAGGGCACATATCATCATCAGCTCCAGTTCTGGCATAGGGCATATGGCTAAAGCTACAGCCACTCCTGCATGCCCCAGGTTAGAGCCAGAGTTGCCACCCCCACCATTACCCCTGTTGCATGCTCCAGTTTGGAGCTGGAGCTGCTATCACTGCCACCAAGTGCTCTGGGTTGGAGCCAAAGCTGCTGTCCCTTCCCTGTGTCCTGCAAGGAGCCCCACAGTTCAGATCTGGATGGGAGTCTTAGGTGAATTTGACATCCCTGCACTACAGAATCCAGTAGATGGAACAGGTGCATCATAACAGCGTTTTCTTTTGGTACACTTCAAAAACAATATGAGTGCTACAGTCTTACACCCAAGCAATATTTGTTATTTGTTCTTTAAACACTAGAGCAGAGCAAAGTGGCAGGGAAAAAAATAAGAAAACATTTTCCCTGCAGTTTTATGTTATATTAAACAGGAAAACACTAATGTATCTGAAGGTCATTCAGTTGTGTATCTGTACATTCTGAAGCCAATGAATATTCTAACAAGTTTAACCTGTATTACAGACATTTCCTGAAACTATCAGCACAAGGTGAAATTCCCTAATGCCTTCCAGTTTGGGTACTTATTTGAACTTTTACAAAGCAGCAATGATTTAGGCTTAACATGCTGATAAACTGCAGACACAAAACTAGTATTAACATTGCATAAAAGATTGTTTACTTATTTTTTGTTTGCTTGTTTATATGGATGTTTTATAATTTCTGAGTTCTCAGAATTGCTATGGACTTTTAGGCTAGGGACAGACATTACACATAAACTGGTATAAGTGATTGGAAATTAATTTAAACTTGTAACACAAGTTCAGTGTATATAAACCAGTTTCAAAATGGCTGAAACCAGTTTTAGATAGACCTGGATGGATGTAGTACCAAACTTAACTGATTTAGGTTAAACTGGTCTATCAAACTTCTGTCCCAGACCATCTCCTGACTCAAGTTACCTCACTCTCCTTCAGTATCCCATGATCCTTTGAATGCTAGTGCTGTCTGCTCTGCTGAACTGGGTCGGTCCGACCCCCTGGACTGTTACATTGCTGAAGCAGCAAAGCATCTGCTCTCCAGTCCTGTGTCCTACTGGCAGCTGCCAGTGGTGGTTTAGGGGGATGGGAATGAGGCAGCAGAGGTCCCCTGCCCCTTAGGACCCTCAAATGTGCTTCCTCAGGTCGGGGGGGAGGAGGGAAGGGGATGCACTTTGAGGGCATCTGCTCCCCACCACTGATGCTACTCAGCTCAGCTGACAGCCTACGTGGCTCTCAGCCCTTCTCCTACTTGCCAGTGTTAGCTGAGCCTAGCAGGGTGGGGGATTGCAGGATCCCCCTAGCTGTGCTTGCTCAGGTCTGGGGTGGTTGGGGCCAGGGCCAGGCCTGGGGGCTCTGCTCCTTCCCACACCCTCCTGCTGATCAGCTCAGCTGACATGAGCCAGCAGGAGCCAGGCCTGCAAGCTGCATCAGGACTGTTACCAAAATTGCCCATTACTTTGGGGTGTGCTCATTTATTAGGGATAGTTTCTAGGGTCTTGGTGATTCTGTCAATGTGCTGCTTGTGTTACTATACAGAGCTGTATTTCTCCCTTCTGCAAGCCCTCACCCCCAGTGGAGCTGTCTTGCTGGACTCAATCTCAATGGGACTGGGTTCCTCCAGTCACCAAATCAGTCATACACACAAACACACACAAATTAACGTGACATGCCTGACCTGGCCGGGCTGATCAGCATGGACAGGCTGACACCCTCATATGCCAAGAATCAGTTCATAAGAGCAACAATAAAATGCAGTCAGACACAAGCACACAGGTAAATAGAATCCCTCTGAATCCGGCTGGGTGTCCAGCTGACACCCTCATGGGCCAGCATTCAGTTCATAAGGGCACGTCGGAGTCAAACTGGGTCAGTCAGCCTGTACAAGCTGATCCCCTTATGTGTTTCAAACTCAGCACGTCCCAATCTTTGGCCTCTTGATGAGCAGACCCCACAATAATTTGGGCTTCACAGGGATCTTTAGCATAGGTAAAAGAAGCGTTGCTGCAGAGCACGGGAGGAAAGAGAAGCAGCGAAGGAAAAAAATATACCCAATTATTACCAGTTTGACTATAAAAGTTATTTATTGCTAAGCATATGAAATATATAATAGTACTAGTAGTAATAGACATGCAAAAGAAAAACAAACACCAACAATGACAATACTACCCTGGTTTCACTAAGTATTTGGGGAAACTTAGCTCAAGCTTAACTGATACAGTTCAGGTTCAGAAGTTTATGCCTAGAAAGAAGACAGAGAACGCTGGGATCTCACCTAGTCCACGGTACTCAGGCTGCAAAGCTGACAGGCACAGTCCGTAGCACAATCCTTGAAGAGAGAGATGATCTGTTCTTCCAGCGTCCCAAGAACGACAGGGGATGGTGTCAGCACAGGGGTTTTCTTCTTCTCCTTCTTTCCTCCTGCTTCTACTTCTTTTCCTTCCTTTTCCTCTTCCTCTTCTCCCTCTAGCAGCACACACACTTACAGATTTTTATACCCTCAGTTCAGCTGCTTCGAAGCACCCTCAGTAGTGTAAATCATTGTCTTTTCTATTGACAAGGGGTTATCTGGTTTGGACCATCTCAGGAAACTGATTGATAATCAGGAAACACTTAAGATTAGGGAGTAACCCAAATACTTGGGAGCCAGCTTGAGATTCCTATGGGTGGCAGATATACTGATGGGATATCTCATGGTTTCTTCAGGAACAATAGATAGCTTGCAGCATCAGGATTTTGGATTTTTACTTGTTGTGCACAAGCCTCAGCTTAGCATGACTTTTCCAGATCTTACTATAGTCTTTTAACAGACTTAAAACAATTATTGGGGTGCTCATAACCTTTTGTGGAGAGGACTCCCACCAGTCGTCTCGGGAAAGATATGACAACACCTGGGATTAGGGCTCCAGCAGGCTGGATGCTGTGATGAACCCTTAACCATTGTTCAAATGTTGCCCATACCCCCTCTGACTCGGTCTCTTGCCTCAGCATTCCCTAACCCGGCAACCGAGTTTTAGTCAATCAAGTTTAAATAGGCCTCCCATAGTGGGACCGGGGAATGTACGGCCCGAGATGCCTATTAAACTTAGAGCTGTGTGTGTGTGTCTGGGGGGGAAAAGTCCTTAGCAAATCCAGATTAGAACTGGTCTGATAAATGCTGAGCTGGGTGTGTGTGAACATGGGTTGATTAACATTGGAAGCACAGATTCCCCATCATGCAGCGCTCTCCTGCTTCTCTGGTCCCAGAATTCACTGCAGTCTCTGCTTCAGGCTTTCTGTTTTCCATCTCTCATGTAAATGAGACCTAGGGCAGTTGATTCACTCGTCACCCTTATCTGGTGAGGGTCTTAGGTGCGTCTCTCACTGCATCTTAATCAGTTTCGTTTAGGTAGAGGAGGGGAGGGGGGTGAGTCCTTTGTGAGTCAGACAGACTGCATCCTGTACCAGGGTTCCCCAAGAATACAGAGCTGAGACGTAACAATTCCCCCCGTTGATGGGGTGCTTGCGTTGAGCTAGTATCCCCATCACATTCTTGCTCCATGGTACTGGTTCTGGCCTTCTATCCATTGCAATCGTCGCATCAGTCTCTGGATCCAGCAAACTAGTAGCATCAGACTAATTACTAGTATAATTTGAAAACTAATGATTACTACAATGGGGTGAAGCATGACATTTAAAAGACCTGTTGCATTGGGGCTCCACCCAAACAAAACCTCCCACCAGGAGTGATGGCCTGCATTTTTAACTGTAGCTGCTAGCTTAGAGATTTCCTGATTGTGGTGTTGAATCTCGAGTTTGCCATTCTCTCCCAAAGCTTTGAGTCTTTGCAGTTCAGCTCGTAAGGAGGGATGAGTTAATAGTTCCTTAATGGTGATGAGACCCATTCCTAGTAAAATGGGGGACACCTCTTTGTAGAGCTCAGGGTAGGCATTCAAATGTTGTATGGTCCATATAGGTACAGTAAACTTAAGATCACAAGTAACAATAGTGGTTACATTACAGAAACAGCGATTAATATAAGGCACCATAGGTTGAATCCAATATCCATTAATTAATACAATATCACATCTTGTTCTCATGCACACACATGCTTTACCCACATAAACAATAGCAGATTCCCTTTCTTGGATAACATCGAAGGAACAGTGAGACTTGTTTCCAGGTTGTGGAAAAAAACATTCATCATGCTCCTCCAATGCTTGGTCTTCACAGATGTAACCTAAACCTTCTTTTCTTCTGCACCCTTTTACATTTACTGTTTTCCATGCACTATCTTTCTGCCAGGCCCAAGTGTTATGATCCCTGGAGTACATTACTGAGCTATCATCAATTTGTAATCCCAGTGGGACTACTGGGTGGATTGTTCTAATTTCCTTGCCTGCCACAGTTATAAGGAATAACTGCAAGCTTTGCTGGTGGTGATTATATGAAGCATTAACTAATCTCCACCAGGGCTGGAGGGCTAATTCTTCCTCCGTTACATGGGGCCGAATTAGGTTGATTGCTTCCATGGGAATTTGTCCCATCATGGCTTGCCGAATCATTCCCATGATAACATTTTGGGTGAGAGCCTGAGCTTGCTCACACGCTAAAGCCAATGATACATTATTTTGGAAGGACTGTACACCAGACATCATTAACTTTTCATCCCCTTCTATGAGTTTTTCCCACCCAGGAAATACCTTACTTATTAACTGCTGTTCTTCGCTTAACATCTTTAAAGATGCAGTTAATGGAGTTCCCATTTTCCCCATATTTTCAGTGGCATATGACAGTTTATTAGCAAGAACTTCTATATTTGCAGCATCAATTAAGGAGACTCCTGCTCCTACCAGTGCAATTTAATAACTTATGATACAGGTTCCACTTGAGTCCATGATGGCTTACAGAACTGGTAGCGACGCTGTAGGGCCAGGGGGTTGCTTCCACTTTCATAGAATCCATGCATGTGGCACAGGCATTTTATTTCCTGGGCTCCAAATGGCAAACAGTTTCAGAGTTTCAGAGGCATCGCAGGTTCAGAATAGAGTCTGGACATCAGACTCCAGAGACCTATGCACAGCAATGCTTTGGTGCAGCTATGGAATGTCATCATTCGTGTTTGGAGACCTGTGAGGGGACAGAAAAGAGAAAAACAAACTCCCACACTCCCCCCGTATATACTGGGAGAAGCTGTGATCAACATTGCAGGGGAAAAGTGGAACATTAATCTACAAGAGGGTGGCCATAACAAGTTGAGCACTTCTCTGGC
>NW_005841960.1:2567760-2591723 GCF_000455745.1 Alligator sinensis | reverse complement strand
TCAGTGCCTCAGTTTACCACTCTGCAGCAACTACTCAACAATTACCACGTGATTAGGGTCACGTGCTGCCAGCCTTCTCCACCAATTTTGTTACCAAATCTGCCCATTACTTTGGAGTGTGCTCATTTATTAGGGATAGTTTCTAGGGTCTTGGTGATTCTGTCAATGTGCTGCTTGTGTTACTATACGGAGCTGTATTTCTCCCTTCTGCAAGCCCTCACCCCCAGTGGAGCTATCTTGCAGGACTCAATCTCAATGGGACTGGGTTCCTCCAGTCACCAAATCAGTCATACACACAAACACACACAAATTAACGTGACACGCCTGACCTGGCCGGGCTGATCAGCATGGACAGGCTGACACCCTCATATGCCAAGAATCAGTTCATAAGAGCAACAATAAAATGCAGTCAGACACAAGCACACAGGTAAACAGAATCCCTCTGAATCCGGCTGGGTGTCCAGCTGACACCCTCATGGGCCAGCATTCAGTTCATAAGGGCACGTCTGAGTCAAACTGGGTCAATCAGCCTGTACAAGCTGATCCCCTTATGTGTTTCAAACTCAGCACGTCCCAATCTTTGGCCTCTTGATGAGCAGACCCCACAATAATTTGGGCTTCACAGGGATCTTTAGCATAGGTAAAAGAAGCGTTGCTGCAGAGCACGGGAGGAAAGAGAAGCAGAGAAGGAAAAATATACCCAATTACTACCAGTTTGACTATAAAAGTTATTTATTGCTAAGCATATGAAATATATAATAGTACTAGTAGTAATAGACATGCAAAAGAAAAACAAACACCAACAATGACAATACTACCCTGGTTTCACTAAGTATTTGGGGAAACTTAGCTCAAGCTTAACTGATACAGTTCAGGTTCAGAAGTTTATGCCTAGAAAGAAGACAGAGAACGCTGGGATCTCACCTAGTCCACGGTACTCAGGCTGCAAAGCTGACAGGCACAGTCTGTAGCACAGTCCTTGAAGGGAGAGATGATCTGTTCTTCCAGCGTCCCAAGAACGACAGGGGATGGTGTCAGCACAGGGGTTTTCTTCTTCTCCTTCTTTCCTCCTGCTTCTACTTCTTTTCCTTCCTTTTCCTCTTCTTCTTCTCTCCCTCTAGCAGCACACACACTTACAGATTTTTATACCCTCAGTTCAGCTGCTCCGTAGCACCCTCAGTAGTGTAAATCATTGTCTTTTCTATTGACAAGGGGTTATCTGGTTTGGACCATCTCAGGAAACTGATTGATAATCAGGAAACACTTAAGATTAGGGAGTAACCCAAATACTTGGGAGCCAGCTTGAGATTCCTATGGGTGGCAGATATACTGATGGGATATCTCATGGTTTCTTCAGGAACAATAGATAGCTTGCAGCATCAGGATTTTGGATTTTTACTTGTTGTGCACAAGCCTCAGCTTAGCATGACTTTTCCAGATCTTACTATAGTCTTTTAACAGACTTAAGACAATTATTGGGGTGCTCATAACCTTTTGTGGAGAGGACTCCCACCAGTCGTCTCGGGAAAGATATGACAACACCTGGGATTAGGGCTCCAGCAGGCTGGATGCTGTGATGAACCCTTAACCATTGTTCAAATGTTGCCCATACCCCCTCTGACTCGGTCTCTTGCCTCAGCATTCCCTAACCCGGCAACCGAGTTTTAGTCAATCAAGTTTAAATAGGCCTCCCATAGTGGGACCGGGGAATGTACGGCCCGAGATGCCTATTAAACAGCTGTGTGTGTGTGTCTGGGGGGGAAAAGTCCTTAGTAAATCCAGATTAGAACTGGTCTGATAAATGCTGAGGTGGGTGTGTGTGAACATGGGTTGATTAACATTTGAAGCACAGATTCCCCATCATGCAGTGCTCTCCTGCTTCTCTGGTCCCAGAATTCACTGCAGTCTCTGCTTCAGGCTTTCTGTTCTCCATCTCTCATGTAAATGAATGGTCATCTGGTTCCATCTCAGATGTAAATAAGACCTAGGGCAGTTGTTTCACTCTTATCACCCTTATCTGGTGAGTTTTAGGTGTGTCTCTCACTGCATCTTAATCAGTTTCATTTAGGTAGAGGAGGGGAGGGAGGGGGAGGTGAGTCCTTTGTGAGTCAGACAGACTGCATCCTGTGCCAGGGTTGCCCAAGAACACAGAGCTGAGGCGTAACAACTGTCAACCAAGCTGCTCAGCATCAGGGCTGGCAAAAAGGGGAGTGGAAACCCCCATCCCACAGGCCCAGCCTCAGGCCTCCCACCCCTAGACCCAAGCAAGCACAGCTGGGAGTGCTCTCTGCTCCCTCTCATTCTCTGGTACTGCACAGTTCAGCTGCCAGTCTGTGTGGCTCTCAGTCCTGCTCCTGTCTGCCTGTGTCAATGTAGCTGGGCAATGGAAGGGGCAGGGACAAGAGCAGAGAAGAGCAGAGCCCCACTAGCCCCCGCACCAGACTAAAGCAAGCACAGCTGGGGGGAGCCTGCTCCTCCACCTTTCCCCTTGCCTTGTCTGGTGCAGCAGGGAGGAGCAGGGCAGAGACATTTGGGCTGTGAGCCAAAGCTGGGCAGCATCATGGGGATGGAGGAGCAGAGGCCTTCCCACCCCAGGGCTTTGCCCTGGCCCCCACAATGAAGCAAGTATAACCAGGGGGTATAGCTCTGCTGCTGATAGAGCCACTGGAAAGAAGGGCTGGGGAAGGAAGCCCTTCTGGGAGGTGTGTGAGAGTACTCCCTGCTTACTGGCCTTGTAATGGGAAAGTTTGTTTTTACCCTGAAATAAAATAGTTTTCTGTAGCATACTGTTATGTTAACAATAATTTAGATTGTTGAAAAGTATTAGCTTTGTAGCTAAACACAAGGCATGACCTGTGGCCTAGCAATGTGGCTGACCACAAGGCAGAATGATAGCTAAGCCTTTGTTTATGTTAAGTAATTATTTTAACTGTGTCAACCATTTGCTGAAAGAAAAGACAAAGAACGTAAATCTGTATAAGTCTGTGTACTGAGAACCAGTTACAGCTAGGGACGAGATAAGGGGGACCAGGAGGAGGGAAGATGGTACAGCCAGGACAGGAAAACAGATTGGAATGTGTAAGATAACACGTAACTTTTGCTTCTGGAAAAGTACTAGCTATAATAGATTAATGTAGTGTTACTATGGAAATTTGTAATGCACCATATAAGAAGATGATGACCATAAGTATTGCATATTTAATGACCTTGTAGTTTTCTCTGTTAGAAAAGGTATAAAAGACAGCCCCACCCTTAAGTCGGGGCTATTTTTTACCTCTTTGCTGGTTTATGGTCTTTGCTCGAGCAAATAAACTGCAGTTAACCCTTTACCCGTGTTGTCTGGTCCCTATGCAGCTAGACAACAGACTCCAGGGAGTTTTCTCCCATGACAATTTGGCACCTCAGATGGGACCCGTCTAGCTTGGTGCCTTTGGAGACCTCCACCCCCTGACACCCCAGCGCGCACCAGGTGAGTTCACCTATTTGGGTCAGTCTTGGTCGTGGACGGTCCCCTCGGGACCAATAAGGCAGGATTCTCAAATCGGGTAAAGGAACGGTACCGGCGAGTACCTCAGGTCTGTATGTTTTTGGTTTTTGGTTTAATTTCTGGTTCCTGGTTGCTCCAGGTTTTTGGTTTCTGATTAGTCCTTTAGAGGACTCTGGTCTTGTTTCTGTTTGATTGTGGGTTCGAGTCCCACCTTTATTCCTCTAGAGGACCTTGAGAGCAGTCCAAGGGTATCCGTCTGCCACTTTAAAAGCTGTTAGAGCGGTAGCCTGGCCGAAAGGCGAAAGACACGGATATAAGGTAGAAATGCTGTTATAATAGCCAATGACTAGGGTCTCAGACTCAAGATGCCCCTTCTCACGGAGAAAGCCAGTGGGTCCGAGAACACCGGTTGTTGTACGTAGACGAAACAGATTCTAGGCAGGTAGAATTTAGGGAATAAGACTGTCGGTACTTAGATATAATCATGGGTTCCGGCCAAGGAAAAGCTATTCCTGGTTCACCCCTTAATTATATGATCCAAAATTTGAAACATTTGGAGGGACGGGCAGAACTGTCCAAGTCTCGTATGGCAGAACTCTGTTTAATTAATTGAACGTCTTATACGTCTCAGTTAGATTTGGGAAGACAATGGCCAGAAAATGGATCATTTGACCTAAATCACCTGGCTGCCTTACGAAAGATCTTGGAGGACCTCTGCCCCGGTCAAATGAACTATTGGTATTTGTGGGACAATGTTGCTAGTAAGCGATCGAAGCCTTTAGCCACCCCGACCCCTGTACCTTCCCCGAATTTGTTAGCTCCCCTTCAATGTCCAAAACCCTCCGCACCACCTTTATATTCAGATGATGATTATAAACCCATGCCCAGACCCTCTATCCCACCTGATCCGTTCATTCCCATGCCAGCAGGGGACTTGGGAAATCGTGGGGAGGCATCACCCCGACTGCCTCCCGGCGACCGCCCAAGTCCTGAGCCTGTAGATGGATCAAGGCATCCCTCTCCAGACTCAACCTCCCTGAACACTGATCCAACTCCCAAAGCTAATCGTACCCGACAACGAGTACCTGCCCCTAGCTTTATGGCTCCCCTAAGAGAATACCCTGTGCCTGGCGCGGGTGGAGACGTTATCAGTCACTGGACACATACTCCGTTCTCCACCACCGACCTCTTAAGCTGTCAAGAAAATACCCCCAGGCTCAGAGATGATCCCAAAGTAGTTCTGAGGTGCTTCAAAACCATCTTCATGACTCATAACCCCTCCTGGTCAGACGTCATGCAGCTTCTCGAAAGCCTTTTAACCTCAGACAAGAAAACTCAAGTGCTACACCATGCCGATCAATTTTTAGCCGATCAGCATCAGCAAAACCACCCCCTGCCCAATGGCATACTCAGGCAAGATCCAGACTAAAATTAAAATTAAAAAAGGGGGAAGAATTCAATATGAATATTAAAAGAAAATATTTTAGAAGAACTTTGCAGCTTCTCGAAAGCCTTTTAACCTCAGACAAGAAAACTCAAGTGCTACACCATGCCGATCAATTTTTAGCCGATCAGCATCAGCAAAACCACCCCCTGCCCAATGGCATACTCAGGCAAGATCCAGACTAAAATTAAAATTAAAAAAGGGGGAAGAATTCAATATGAATATTAAAAGAAAATATTTTAGAAGAACTTAAAAAACAGGGGATAAAACTACAAACTGGTCTAAAGTAACATCTACTGTTCAGAGTCCAGAAGAACACCCTTTAGACTACTTTGAAATAAAGCCATACGCCAGTATGAAAACATAGATCCCGAGTCACCTACCACTTTGCCTGTGTTAGGATTTGTATTCATACGTCAGGCTAGTAAAGATATTAAAAAGAAACTACAACATGACACTAAAGGTGTTGAAGGTAAATCCATGGCAGAAATCTTAGCCATTGCTACTAAAACTTTTAATGGAAGGGAAGAAAAAATGGAAAAAAGAAAAACAAAAGGAAGAACCAGTCTTTTAAAATCATAAAGCCGCCCGTAGCATACTTTTCTGCACAATTAAATCCAGTGGCAAAGGGAGGAGTAGGCTGCCTTCGCTCAGTGACAGCAGCTGCAACAATAGTCACAATAGCCCTCCTCCTCCTCCAGAAAAACACACAACATTTTTCTCATCAGAGAATGAACAAATATGAAGCCACACTTTTAATGGCCACAAACCTGGTCATAGAGAGATGCAATACTCTGAATCCAGCTACTCTATTACCTCTACCCAGTGACGGGGAACCAGACTCCCACGATTGCCTTCAAGTTGCAGCATTTTCAGACAAACCCAGGGCAGATCTCAGTGACTTACCCTTAGACAACCCTGACTTGATTTTTTATGTAGATGGCTCTTCAAAAATAGTCAACGGAGTTAGAAAGACGGGCTATGCAGTGGTAACTCCATTTAAAATACTTAAAGCTGAACCACTGCCTGAGCAGTTGGGCACGGTGGCGGACCATGGCTTCCAGCTTATGCCGTGCCCTGGGCCCTCACCAAGCTGCATTGTTTTTTTTCTCGGGCTGAGATGCCAAAAGTTTTTGTATGTGTACTATGAGACAGGGAAGAGTAGAACTGCTCATTTCTCAAGAGCTATATGGCATGTTAGGCATGATGTGTATTACTGAAAAAGTGTTTGTCACAGTGTGAAGTTCTGAATGTCCTGGAATGGTTTCTCTCTAGTGAGTTTGATGGGGTTTTTTTTCACTTTCTGTACCTGATCTTTCATGGAATAAAGTAGCCAAAAAAAAAAGAAAAGGGGGACAGAAAGATAGTGCTACCTAAAGCAGCCCTTAAACCTTATCTACAACAACTCCATCAAAGCAAGCATTTAAATTGTAAAAAAACTTGCCGCTATTACTAATAGACTGTTCTACACACCCGGAGTCTACCAAGAAGCAAAAAAGCTTTTAAAACACTGCAGTATATGCAAAAGGTTTAATATCAAAGAGGAAAGATCAAGACCCCCCCGGAGCCCGCCCTTAGGCTTATACTCCCTTTGAAAGACTACAAATAGATTTTGCTGATATGCCTAAAGACAATGGGTACAAAAACCTCCTAGTAATTGTTAACCAACTCACGGGGTGGGTAGAAGCCTTCCCCACCAGAAGAACTACAGCACAACAAGTATTAAAAGTGCTCCTTAATGAAATTGTACCCAGGTTTGGTCCACCTCGTACCATTGAAAGCAATCAAGGATCACATTTTACTGCTGACATAAACAAAACACTGGCCAGCTGCCTAGGAATAGAATGGAAATTCCATACGCCTTGGCACCCAGAAAGCTCAGGACAAGTAGAAAGAATGAATCAGACCCTAAAACAAAAAATTGAAAAGCTATGTGCTGAAAGCAGGTTAAAATAGACTAAGGCTCTCCCACTAGCTCTTCACCCAAGGGGAAAACTAAAATTCAGGCCTTACAAGCTGCTGTTTGGACACCCTTTTCCCCAACATTCCCCCTTATTACCGGCTCACACCTCCTCTCTTTTAGGCGATGAAGGACTCACCTCTTATATTTTATCTCTACAGTCTCAGTTAAAATCTCTCCATAGGTATGCTGCTTTAAGCCAACATTTACCTGCCGATGTTCCAGGAGTTTTCTCCCACGACAGCCTGGCCAGTGCAGATATCTGCATGCCCTCCCCATCCCTGCCAACCCAAGAGTGAACATGAGTTCTGTTCACTCCTGATTCAATCTACGCAGCTTAAAGAAATCTGGGTACATTGAATCGATTCTACCTCGGGATTTTTTAATATCTGCACATAGCCTTACGTTGCTTATATGCTGCAGGAAGTACTCGTCTCTCAGTAGTGGCTAGATTACTTTGTCCATATAAATAGTTTAGATTCATTTGATAAAATATGTTGTGATCCTTCAAGATGAAAGGCACTACACTAATATGAATTGTTTAACCGTTGCTAATGTTATTAAATTGCATGTTTTTATTTCCATTTTTAAAGGGCTTAAATAAATTTCCACATAAATTTAATCTTTTTTTTTATTATTTTATTTTATTTTTTTATTTTATTTCATTTTAAGACTTTAAGAGATTTGGGTATTCATGAAGCAGAAAGTCTTTCTTTTATAGAACAAGGTATTAAGGAATGAGTGATGCTTGAACAGCCTTCATAGAAAGGATTATGTTTGACGCATACAGCCTTGAAGACTGCTTTAATTATTTTAAAATCAAGTTCTTGCCTATGGGTAGCATAACAGAAAGTATTCATCCTCTGGTGGGAAAAACAAACAAGTACAATTCTGGTATTAACACTTGGGCATACCCTGTAACTGCTTTATAGGAAGAAGTGCAATCACAATCAATTACACAGATAAGCCATGGATAAGCAAACTTTTCTTGGAGTTTGAACTCCCCAGTATCAATAGAAGGATAGTCATGGTAGACGATTGCAGCAGTGGTGTAACTAGGGAAGGGGGACCCTGGTTACTGTCTTGTGGGAAGAGAGGTGAAGAATAACAGCTGCCACTGCCAGCTGCATGATCGTGATTGTAATTGAACTGGCAGCACAGACAGAACTGGAACTGGAAATGTATGTTGCCTCTGTACACTGGATGCCCAGCTGTCTTGCTATGCTGCTGGATCATAGATTTAGTAACTGCAGGCAAAGACAGAAGTGACAATTTTTGCCCTATCTGGCCAGAGAAAGTGATCTATAGCCTCAAACAAACACAAGTGCATGGCTGCAGACAACTTAAAAAATGGCTGATAGGTTGAAAATTTGGTCTGGGGGCTTTTCAGCCCCTACTGGAGGGTGGGGTGGCTGTATTGGGGAACCTCCAAATCACCCATCATACCTTTCAGCACTGGCTGGGGAACCCCTAGAACATAGGAGACTGGTGGGGGAGGGAGAACAGGGGGGCACGTGCCCCCCTGAGATTGGCTGCTGCTGCAGGCAACTTTTGCAGGCACCACCTCACCCCCACTGCTGCCGACACCAGTGCCAGCTTCTGCAGGCAGTTGACACTCACCACCCTGCCACCACGCTGCTGCCCACAAACCATGCCCCACTAGGCTCAGGAGGCACCAGTCACCCATGCCCTAGAATAAGCTCCCTCTGCTCCCTTTCCCCACTCCCATTCTGAAAACTTTGCAGCCTCACAGGGAAGAGGGGTCATTGCTAGGGGAAACTGGCAGCAGGCTTACAGCCAGCAGCTAGATTCTCCTCTTTCCTGAAACCAACAGTGAACTTACGGTTGCTCCGGCAAAGTGGTCTGAGTTACAGCGGGAAGCTGCACTTTTGTCTACAAAACTATTGAAGCACAGGGTTTTTGTTTGTCCAGGTACAATGTAAATTGCACATCTTTAGGCAAGTTTTTAATTTAGTCCTAAATATACCAGGACAGGTGGATATTTACAGTCCTCATCACATTTTAAATATGATTTTACCTAATGTTTGGGAGTGAGTAGCTAGATGCCTTGTTTTTTATTTTATTCACTTATATATTAGTTTGTTTTGTAGCAAAAGCCCCAGTTTTTCTTTTTCTTCAATTTGTTGATTTGGATCACTGTCCCTGATTCAATTCAGCTGAATCTGAACCTGAAGATTCGATGCTGATTTGTATAATCAGCAATTTGGCCATAGACACAGCTTTAAATACTTTTTCTACATACTTCAAGGTACCAGCATGGCTTGTGAATACTGTATTTTAGTTTAAAATACATTCCCTCCCCTTAACCTCTGAATCAATTTGGAGAGATCTGGAAGGATTTGGTGATTCGGACATAGACATAGCTTTCAGTGTTTTTTCTACATACCTCTAGGTAGCAGGCAGTTCATGAATGCTGTGATGCTGGGGTGCATGGAGTGTCCCACAGAAGTGTGGGGGACTCCCCAGTGTGCTTGGCAGCAGACCTGGAAGTGGACCAGAAGCACTTCCGCTTCTGACTTTCTGTCCTCTCTATCCCTTATAAGTGATAACAAGTAGTACTAGGTAAGCTAAGATAATTTCTTGTATGCTATTATTGTAATAAGCCCCTTTTTATATTGTAAATAGTGTTCTGTTATGTTTGTATTGATTTTTACTGTTTTATATTGTATTATATTGTATTCCTATCATTTTTTTGCATTGGTTTTTATTGTTTCATATTAATATTGTATGGTTTAGGCCTGTGTCTGTAAAGTAATGTCAAGTTTCCATTTTGTATGTTAAGCCTCCATCTTGTGTCCTTTGCCCGGGTTTAACCTATGTTGTAACTGTGACTCATGTCTAACCAGTCTCATGCAAATTAGTTCCTGAATGAATGGGGATGAATGAAGGTGTTTGAGATACAACAGTAGCAGGCCTCTACTGGATAATCAACTCAACAACTGGACCATCAGCTCAACAATTTGTATTGACTCACCCAGGAACCAAGGACCTCACCTAGAAACAGAGACGAAACCCAGCATTTGAAAGACAAAAACCCTACAGAAACCAGCAACCCCACCATTGTGTCCTACCAGACAGTGAGGACACATGGATCTGCATGTATGCATTTGAGCAGGACAGTCCTTACCTGGACATGTCCCTCCCATAGGAGACACAGGTAGCCTACCCCTATAAAAGGGCTGGTAGATTGAGACCTCCTTGGGATGCCCTCTCCATCTGGACCAGCACCACACCAAACCACCTATCCACCCAGAGGCCCTTCCGGCAACTCCCTCTGGACAACTGCTTGCTGGAGAAGACCCTGACTGGCCATCGAGGATCAACTCACAGCCCAGGATAGGTAGCTATCATCCACCTTCCTTCTCCAAGCAAAGGATCTGGACTCTGTCCCTACACACCTTGACTTCAATCCGTCCACCAAACCTTTTTCTCTCCTGCGACCATTATGTGGGTGTGTATGTGAGTGTTTGTGTATGTGTGTGTGTAGGAACCAATAACTTCATGGGGCTGTGTAGTGTGTTGTCTGTTTAATAAACCTGTTATTTTGAAACTCCAAGTTAGGTTTTTGTCTTATTGACCTCCTGACCCTCCTCCTTGATTTCCTGGCTATCTCCCAGCTTTCTGCCTCTCTGTTTCCTCCTTGCCACCACTTGTCTGCCCCCTGATCTCCCAGCTTTCTACCTCTCATTTCCAGCTCCTATTTCCCACCTTTCTGCCTCTCTGTTTCCTGGTTGTCTCCTCTTTGCCACAGGGCTTTTTCCCTTGCTTTCACCTGAGCACCAGGTGACCCTGAGTAACCCCGGGGCACATTAACCCTAAGTAACCCCAAGCTCCAGTGACCTCAAGTTACCCCCGGGCCACTTGACCTTAAGTAACCCCAAGCATCAAGTTACCCCAAACACCCCCTAGGGTTAAGGTACAGCCATGAAAGTGTGTGTTTGTGTATGTGTATTGGGTATGCGGGTATTAACAACTGATTTTTGTCAATTTTTGGTTTGTATAGTGTGTATGTACTTGAATTGGTGATAGGTGTGCATGTGCTTAGACTGGTAATCTTGGATGTGTATGTGCCTGAGTTGGTAGTGTGTCTGTATGCACGTAATTGAATTTTGTGTTTGTATATGTGCAATTGTGTCAGACCGTCCCATCTAGCAGCGCAATTTTGAGATCTGAGAGTTGGCCTGGCCCCACAGGACAACAGTGTGGTTATATAGATTTAAAGTAAGTAAAGTGACACCTATCCTAGTTAACCAAACACATTTAATAATATAATAAAATTGCTGTAGCATTCTTGTAACAATTTGTTTAACAGGAACTCATTCAAACCCCAATATGAAACTACCTTCCATCCCTTTATCATCATAGAAAGCCCTACCTCAGCCCTCCCTGAAAACCCTATCAAACAGATGGCTGTTGCAGAGTACTAAGGAAGTCACAACATTCATGTTATTTAAAGGGTCACTATTTCCAAACACTTGTGGCCCTCCTGCAAAATGTTCTCTCATTATCCCTTAACTTTTACAGTGTGGCTGTATGGCATGCTAAGAAACATCATACCTCCATATTATTAAATATTGCATACAACAAAAAACAAATGACCCTCCCAATCCCCCAAGCTCCCCCAATCTTCCTCCTGCCCCAACTGTATTAAAAAAATACTCTAAGGTTGCAAAGTTGAACACTCAAAAATTAGGAAATGCCAGAAGTAATGTTGTCTGTATAATTTTAATTCAGCCTCCTGTATAGCCTTATGATTCAGCCTCCTGTTGCCTGTATAACATTATGATTCAGTCTTTGCTAACACAACATTTTCTCACAAGATACCAGCCACATTTCATATGTAGGATAGATTGTGTTCTTTTAAAGAACAGATATTCATATAGAATTCAGTACTCTAGGACATGAATTCAGCTGCCTTCAATGGCAATCCTTTCTCTTTCTATATTCTAATTCCTTCATTCACTTCTTGATTTTTGCAACAAATCAAGTAGAGGCCAATCTGCTTCAGTATACAGCCTTGATCAGAGTCAGCCTAAAGGGTGGGCAATAGAGATGACAACCTAGGGCACCATGGTCAGGAGGGTGCCACACATACAAACATTTACAGCAGTGCTCTCCTCCTACCCTGCCCCCACCCTGCTCTGCCCTGGCTGATCCCCACCCCAGGCAGGAGATGAGGTGCCCAGCCCAGCTCATTCCCCACCTTCAGCCACTGATCAGGAGGAGCTGGGCCAGGCAGTGCAGGTGGTAGCAGTGGTGCCTGCCCGCTTGCCTTGTGCACCATGTCACTCTGTCTCCCTACTGGACTGCATCCTGTGTGCTTGCCTAATCACCTCTTCTTGCAGCAGTGCCACTGACTTGTGCATGGGGGGACACCAAAATGCAAGTTTTCCCAGGGTGGTATTTTCCCTAAGGCCAGCTCTGGCCTCCATTCATCTCCACAGGGAATCCATATGGTGCACTGTGTCAGCTATCGAATGATTAGAAGTTAGAGGGATTAGCAGGCCTCTTAACTTGAGCAGAGAGGGAATTTCAACCTTACCAATCAACCCATGGGAAGCAACTTTAGGTGTAAAAACTAATTTAAAACCTCATTTTTTTGTGATACAGGATGGTGGAACACATTAACAGAACAAAACAAAACAAAACATGTTGACTTAGGTTAAAATACAATTAACAACCAATTATCATTGGGCTATGGTTTTATTTGAACCATCCCAATTGTCTAGTACACCAAGTTGAGAAACCAGATCAGAGAACTACAAGTGGGGATGAGAGTTCATTATTTCATCTTCATCAGCAACTAAGAACTAGAAGGTAATCTTTTTTGTTTCTTCAAAAGTGCAATGTGGCCATTGCTTTTTAATTTTTTATTTAAAAAGCAGGTATAGTCAAGGATGAGCAGTTTGTGAGTGAGCATAACTAAGACAGGTTTCTAACTCTGAGGAGCAAAATACAGTGATTTTAGACGATAAAGGAAAATACAATTATTCCATTTCTTTATTTGAAATGCTATCTGAAGTAGGAAGAAAGCTTTAAATCATTTCAACATCTACATTGCAATGACTGTTATTTCAGAACTGTGCTTATAGTGAAATTCTTCTGTGGGGAAAAAACATATTTTTAGACTAAAAAGCTTTTTCTGCATATAAATAGAGTACAAAAATCACTGATATCATTGGCTGCCTATACACCTGTTTGGGGGTTGCTGGAGAACCACACTAATTAAAATGCCTCAGAGTCACATGCCTTGTGCATTTAAAAATATCAAAGAATGCTTTAACTAAAGCTTTAACTAACAAATGTTTAACAAGCATTAGTTAAAGCACACAAGTAGCCATTTTTAAACCCACAGGGGTTTATACATATGATGCTGCAGCACTGTTAGAGCATTCTCATTCAAATGCGGAGCAGTCTTGATTAATTGAGTCTGTTCCAACACATTCTAATTACAATGCATCAGAGCACATGTATGGGCACCCATTAAGTCTATCTGTCTAGATCCCCATTAGAGGTTCATGATGCGCATTCAGTAATCATAAAGTTTAAATAAAGTATAATTTCATATTGCATTCCCATGGAAACTCTACTGTACATGTGTTTTATTTATGACACATATGTTTCTCCTTTTGCAATGTTTCCCAGAAAATGATCTGTTCCGTTGGATTAATTCCATGGGAAGTAATTATGTTGTTATATACACAAGTAGAAAATGGGACTTTATATATGTTAAAAAATGAATTTCTGAGTGGGGGTGAAATAGTGATTCCTTGTCTTTCAAGACAGAGAGCTACAAAAATATCTTCCAAATGTACATATTTGACCTTTAAAGAGGCGCTGACAATTTTTGGAACTACTGCTCTAGAAAAGACATAGCCAGTTCCTGAACAAAAATCTGGGTATCGATCACCTGGGTAAAGTTCTTTTGGCATGTACCATTTACTGTCAGGATTACGGATAGGCTCATGATTTTTCATAAGACAACCAGTGAAAAAATACTGTGAAGGAGATATAATGGGCCTCAGTAACTCCTGTATTAAATATATTGTATTCACAAAAACATCGCTATCTGTTTTCATGATAAAACTTGTGCCATTACAATATGTGGCAATCCACTTAATGCCCATCATAGTTTTAAGAGTTAAGTTATTATAGGTGTCTAAAAAGTCTTGCTGAATAATGTCATGGTATTGCCTACTTTCCTGCAATATATTTTCATTCTGGTCTTTGTCACTAAAACCCAACATAAATAGGCGAACAATTTTAATTCCAGGAACCACAGATTCATTTCCCCAAGTTTTCCTGATGGCTTCTCTGTGCTTCTTTTCATCAGCTCTGGTTGGAATTAATAGTACCAAAAAAGGAGTTTTCTGCTTACATTTATCTTTTTCATTAATAAGAAATTGGAATGGGTGAGGGTAAATGGATGAATTTGAGGCAGACTCTGTTGTCTCTTCATTAGCAAATTGTGTCACAGTTCCACTTTGTTTCTTTTCTTTTCTGTTCCTTATGAACTTCTGAAAGCTGGAAATGTTGCTTTTCTGAAAAATGATTTCATTTGCTTTGTCAGATTTATGAAACTGTTTGGCAGTTACTGCAAATCCTTCCATCAAGTTCAAACCAGTGTTTTCTTGATTTTTGATTTTGGGTAAAATGGCCAAAAAATTACAAGTATTAGCAATGAGGCACAAACATATTACTAAAAAAAAGATGGATGCATATAAGAAAACACTTAACTTAGCAAACTGCCAAGGAATGTGAAAATATTTTCTGTGGTGGGTCATTCTGATAGTTATTATAGCAGAGACAAAACAAATGTTGCTTTTAATTATGAAGGTATTCGATCAGAAGAAAAGCATTTATCTTCAGCTGACTGGTATCCTCTGTGACAATTCAGATGATCAAAATCATATTTGGAGGACTGATTCTTCATGGTTCTTTTTTAATGAAAGTTTATGCCATCCTAGAATATAGTGTACATTGGTCATTTTCTTAAGAAAAGCAAGAAAAATAGAACACAATTTTGAAATTTATTGATAACTTCATACCTTATCTGAGGAAAATATAAACATAAAGTGATAAATGTGTTGTTAAAGACAATGGAACTTATACCATGCATTACAAAATTGTCAGTGGTTATCAAATTAAAAATGGTAATTTGTGAAATACAACATACCATATGTTGTATGTCTTCTCATTATAAATGGGAGCCTTTAGTGGAAATACTATAATCCATGAATATTAAGGGAAGAAGAAACCCCCCAAAAGACAAGCACCTGTAAATAGAAAGCAGCACATATTTTAAATATGTTTATACATGCACACAACACATTTTATTAATATATATGTTTTTACATGCATTTATATGTGTATATAAATATAGGTCAATTTGATATGGTACTTAAGTTTCTTTAGTAGTCTACTATTATCTTATCTGTGAAGATTACATACCTCATCTTCAACTTTGCCTAAAATTAGTATGCTTTTATATTTCTTTTAAAATGTTACTACATATTTGTGAATGCAGGTTTGGGAGATGCCTAAATAATGCAAAGACTAGTACTATGTAAATAATTTATGTAATAAGAGGTCCTTTAGTCACAGGCCTTATCAGTCATACCTTCTCATCTGGATGGACAAACTCTAGGACCTGACGTAAGTTTGCATTATCTGCAGTAAATCAAAGTCAAACTCTGATCAGTCTTGCATCCCCAAGGACAGGAAAAGTACAAATCTATAACGTTTTGGCAATAACCTCCAGTGTCCAGAAGAAAGACAGGTATTGAAATGTACTAGTTTTCTGTTCACTAGAAAAGTATGGTAGCAAAGGGTCTACTATACAGGAAATGGCCTTTCAAAAACTGGACCCTGGAAAGGTAGCCAAATTGTGAGATGTAAGAGTTTAATTTAGCCAAAATAAAGGAGTTCTAAGTATAGGGTCTTCTGGTACATCCTCCCCACTGAAGCTCTGGCTATTAGTAGAGAATTTGTAAAATAAGCAAAAGCAAGGGGTTGGTTTGTTTGCATGTTTTCTTGGGAGTATCTTTTGATTTTTTTTTTTTAGGGGGTGGGGGTTGTGATATTTTTTTATTGCTTCAACCATACAGTCCAGAGTCATGTTGCACAAACTTTCACACCTACCCCTTGGTATAGGGGAAATATTAGACTTTGTTCTACCTTTTTTTAAACCAGTATATGTGAGCTGAACTTCTATTCTGTTTTTGGGTATAGACCAGTTTTGTGTGTGAAACTTGTATTCTAGGTTTAGACTGGTTTCTGATCACTTATATCAGTAAAAGCATAATGTCTATACCTAGCCATATAGTGACCTTCCTCCAATCATGGCTGCCCAGATCTGAAAAAGTGTACTTTGTTCTCAAAAGCTTCTCCATCATCTTCTACAATTGTATATCTGGTTCAATAAAAGATACTATAAAAAAAACCTTGCCTCATAATTTCCTAGAATGTCATGTCTTTTTTAATTTGTTACTCAAGCTTTTCCTGTCTTACTTCTGGTTAAAAGTCTGTAGCTCAGTCTATTGCTGTTCCTTTGGGCTAGGGACAGAAATTACACACAAACCAGTTTAAGCAATCAGAAAACAGTTTAAATCTGTAACAGAACAGAAGTTCAGCATACACAAACTGGTTTCAAAATGGATGAAATTTAGGAAAACCCCCAGTTTTTCTTTTTTTTTATTATTATTTATTTTAAAATGCATTCCCTCCCCTTCCCCAACCATTTCTGACTTTTTCTCTCCCTCTCTATTCCTTATAGATAAATATAAGCGAGCTCAAACTTAGGATAAGCTTTAAACATTTTTATTTTGTAGCAAGTTTTTGGTTTTGAATATCCACTGTTTTATATTGTATCATTATTAGGTTTGTATTGATGTAATATATATATGTTATATATATATATGGCATTGTGTGCATGATATATGAATTAGTGATCTGCGTCTAAGTTTTGGGATGTATAGTGTATGTGTTTGAATTGGTGATAGATATGCACATGCCTAGTCTGGTTTGAATGTGTATGTGCCTGAGCTGATAGTGTGTGTGTATGCACCTAACTGATGTGTGTGTTTGTATATGTGCAATTATGTCACAGCCTCCTGTCTAACAGTGCAATATTAAGATCCTGAGAGTTGGCCTGACCCCACAGGGCAAAAGAAACTGGTTTAAGATAGACCTGGAACAATGTAGTATCATACTTAACGGATTTAGATTAAATTGGTCTATTGAACTTCTGTCCAAGATCCCCTTCTTACTAAAGTTAACTCTCAGTCCCCCAGTATGTTTTGTGTATTCCCTGCCAATCCCCCTTGCAGGGCAAGTAGGCTAGCCTCTGTCCACTGTCTGCTCTAGAGGATCTGAGACAGCCCCACACCTGTAACAGAGTTTAGGCAGCAGAGCCCCTTCTCCATAGCCCAGCTGGTGGGCAGCCATAGGGGCTGCTGAGGGGGAAACAGAGCCCCCATCCCCAACTGAGTCTACGATGGCTATGAGCTGTGGAAGCCTAGGTCTTTGTGCAGGGGAGAGTCTGTGGTGACAGTAGGGGGCTGGGGACATGCCAATCAGAGATGTCCCTGCTCAGCTGGGCTCTGTTGCTAAGCTGGGAGGTGTGTAGGACCCCCGGCTCCCCCACTCCCGCCTTATGGTCTGGCTAGTGCAGGCATTTGCCTGCTTCCCTCCACACAAGGGTGAATGTGTGTTATGTTTGCTTACGACAAAATCTATTTAGCTTCGAGAACCCTGTAAAGGTTAATTCAATTATGCCTTGGGTTTTTTGGCTGTCTGTATTTAGCCATGGTATCATTGTGAATAATATTTTTTTAAATGAAACTGCCCATATCTCTACAATAAATTGTCAATTCAAACAAACAAAGCAAAAAAAAAACAACCCACAAAAACAAACAGAGAGAGAAAAATGGGTGTAACTATTTCTAAGGAACCTATGCATTGACAAATTAGCACTGCTTATAAGCTTTCTAGGGAGGTGTAAAGAACCCAACAAAGCATGGTTTACCTCCAATAGTCTTCCTTTTGTTTTTTTCATTGTAAGGGCTGTCTTTCAATGAAAAAATATCTCTTCTGAGCTGTCAGCTGTTTAGAAATCCTGAAGGCAAAAGTAAAACAAAAATGTCATGTAGAGGAAAATATTTCTTGGTGGTGAATGTTCAACTTTGGAAAATAGATGTGTAGACTGTTTTATGGTGACTCCTGAATTAAAAAACCCAAAAGGTCATCTTAATTTTTAAAACCAATGTAAAGGAAAAAATGTCACATGCAAGGGACCTAGTTAGTAGGGGGTGTGTGAAGCAGGATCTATTTGATTTGGATTTAGATTCAGCCTGAATCAGGGACAGTGATTCAATTTGTTGATTTGGATCACTGTCCCTGATTCAATTCAGCCGAATCTGAATCTGAAGATTCGATGCTGATTTGGAGAATCAGCAATTTGGCCACAGATACAGCTTTAAATGTTTTCTCTACATACTTCAAGTTACCAGCATGGCTTGTAAATGCTGTGACGCTTGGGTGGATGGAGTGTCGCACAGGAGTGCGGGGGTGGGGGGGTGGGCAGGCTTCCACATGCTCAGCAGTGAACCTGGAAGTGGCCTGGAAATACTTCCAGTCCACTTCTGTGTCCGCTGGGAAGTGTGCAGGGGATCAGTTTCAGGGGGACCCCAGGTGCCCCCCCAGACCAAGGAGGCACCAGTCGCTGAGCTGGGGAGATTGCAGGGGGGCCCCCAGTGTGCTCCCCAGTGGACCTGGAAGTGGACCAGAAGTGCTTCTGGTTCACTTCTTGGTCTGCTGCCGAGCACACTAGGGAGCCCCCCATGCTTCTGTGGGACACTCCATGTACCCCAGCATCACAGCATTCATGAGCCACCTGCTACCTAGAGGTATGTAGGAAAAACATTTAAAGCTGTGTCTATGTCCGAATCACCAAATCTTTCCAAACCTCTCCAAATCGATTCAGAGGATTCCATTTGATTCAGAGAGATTAAATGGTCCTCTGATTCAATTCAGATTCAGATATTCAGTCACTGAATCAGGCCAAATGTCCACCGATTCAAATCAGGGACTGAAGCTTTAGAGCTGAGAAATAAGGCTAGAGTTCAAATTAATTCAAATTAATGACCCCGCTCTCTAAGATATTCTGCATTTTTTTCCTAAGCATAGAGCTCACATATACACATGTTGGGCGTGTGCTCCAATGCATGCTAATTAGAAAAAAAAACTATCAGAAAAACATGTTAATTACCATGCCTTGGAGCAAACTTGATTAATGAAGTCTGCTGGAATGTGTTAATTAATGCACTCCAGCAGTCTCCATGCCACTTGTATTCAGCATCCCTGTGCTTCAAAACTGTGGCGGGGTGCTTGAACTAAAACTTGTCAAATGAGCTTTAGTTCAAGTGCCCAAACCACCATTTTGGATTTCAGGACACTGACTACACACGCCACTGCAGGTGTTTTAATTAAAGTGCTCCCCCCAGCCCAAAGCATGTACATAAATGCCCAGAGTGTCCATAATGGACTGTTTTTAGCACCATCAGTATGTGTTCTCTCAAGATGGAGGTTACAAAATGAAATGAAGGTATAGTAATACTTAAAGTGAAGCGGCAATGGCAAAAAAAAGTCCTATACACCCTTACACTGTCATAGTCTTCACTGAGAAACTGAATTGGTATACAAGTAACCAGTTCAGTCAAAAATCTCATATGCTTGTGTATTTGAAAGAGGTGACATCCTCGCCACAGAGATCAGAGGTAGTTTTGTCAGTGGGGCCAAGATTTCATCCAAAATTCTTTGGTTTTTGAACTACCAGATTTTTATATATATATATACACACACACACACACACACACACACACACACACACACACACACACACACACACACATACAGATTATATATATATATATAATGTAAGGAGTATCATATGTTTCTTTTATATGTTAGCTTCCTTTAGGAAAGGGGAAGGAAGAACTTTGCTTCAGCATTTCGAAAATTCGTACAAAAACTTTTAAGGACTATAAATCTAAGCATGGCATTACATACAATAAAGCTGCTAAAGAAAGAACATTGAAAAAATATTAAATTAGGATATAGTAAAAACAATACCTAGAATAAGGGTATCATTAGAATCTTGATATTATAAATTGCCAAGAACTTTCCTCCCAACTTCCCTAACAAAGTACTAACTCAGGAAAGTACTGTTTTATGATAAGATGTGGGGGAAAAAAATGCTAATTTTTCATTTAGAAACTTTATCTTAATTAATCTTATAATACTTGGAATGGTTGAAGTTTATTTTAGTAATTTCTGCCAAAACTGAATTTCAAGTGGTGGTTTTGTTAATTTTAACATTGTTGTTGTTGTTTTTTGTAACACTTTTGCAATTTATAATTTCATGTATGAAGCCAGATCAAATCAAAATTTACTTGGTAATATTTTTTTAAATTTTTCAGAGATTATTCATATTGCTCATAGATATTTCAGTAAACCATTCATATGAACATTCCCAAGCAACACAAGTAAAAGGTTTGCATAAAAAAACCCAACTACATTTGGTACCACCTTTTCACTCAAGTATATAAATATGGTAGCCAAGCCATCCAGCAATGCACATTTGAGTGTTTGTTCATAAAAATGATAAATGATAAATTCATAATTCAAAAGTCATTGGTCTACTGTTCTACTATTGTTCTACATTTGTTCTTCTATTGTTCTACTAATTGCTTTACTTTTATCTTAACCTACAAAACTTTGAGGGAAAAATTGAAAAGAAAGGCAAAATTTACCATTATGGAGATTACTGTTGCATTATCCTGTTCTTTATCATGCCAAATTTGCTTAGTCCAGTTTTCTTTTTATTTAACTTGTTTTTACACATGCATAAACCTTTTGAGTGTATTCCTGGAGCCACTGCAGAGGCAAGGGTACCTTTCTAGAAAACGTTCTTTAAAAGAACTTAGAAAGTTCATAATTCACAGTTTAAGATATTAGAAGTCATATAATTGGTTAAGAATTAATGCTACTGAATAACAAATGTTCAGTCTAATTTACAGCACTTAACACTCATTAAAAAGCTTTCAGACAAATGTGGGATGTGCATCAAATCCTTCCAATAGTAACCTTACTAAAATACAGTATCAAGGGAAAAAGTTTCTTACCCACCTGGATTCACGCAGCAGCATACACCAAGCTGACTAGAGTTCATTCACATTTATTCTTCTGAAAAAGGCTGGTGAAAAGTCTTATGACTCATGAATCACACCACGTACACTGAGTTAAGTGACATGCCAGTTATGTAATTTACTTCCTGTATGTCTCATAGATTTTTTTTTAACAGTATGAGTAGCTGAACTCCTATTTCTTTAGGGTAGTAATTTGTTTTAAATGAGGAAAGAAAAGCAGTTTTTAAATATAGTAGTTTTAGACTAGACATTAGAAGACACTACTTCACAGTCAGGGCGGCTAGGATCTGGAACCAACTTCCAAGGGAAGTGGTGATGGCTCCTACCCTGGGGGTCTTTAAGAGGAGGCTCAACGTTTACCTGGCTGGGGTCATTTGTTTTCTCTCCTGCCCACAGTAGGGGGTTGGAGTAGAAGATCTACAAGGTCCCTTTTGACCCTACATCAATGAATCTATGAAATATCAAAGTTCATTTCAATCACAAATGAGCACACCTATGAAGTAAAAAAAAAAAGCATCACATTACACAATATTTTGAAATCTCTTTGTTTTCCTGTTTGTTTTATGTCTGAAATAAAGGAAGAGGGCTTGAAGTTCAGATGGAGCTCAGTTATCCATAGATGCTACAGCTGCCTATCATAAACTGTGATTGTTAGTGCTACAGAAACAACACCTATGGTCTACATTCCATGGTTTTCTGTAGTATTTTCATTTGGAAATTTTTCCTGAAGTTTTTTTCTTAATTAATTGGGACATTCAAGAATGCTTTCACTATGATGTTAATAAAATGACCAGTGACCGTAGGTCCTCACTGATGCAGAAAGCACTTCAATGCATGGTTAACTAAAATGGAAATATTAACACACTGAAATAAAGCAAGTGCTTAAGTTTTATTATATTCATTGTTAATTGATATTTACTTTCCCTAGATACTCTAGCACTTCAGTTTTACTAACATGAACACTCATGAAAGGCAAAGATTGAACTGAAAAATCATTTTCTCCAGATAATTTTTCATTGCTTGCATTCTATCTTATAGTATAAAACACAAAATTAAAATAAAAACAAACATTGCTTCAGATGAAAAAAAATATTTTATTCTAAAAATGTCAACATAGTATGTTTTACTGTTGGTTAATTTTTTCACCCAAATTTCACCAACTTGTTTTAAACCTCCAAGAAGATGAACTGAACCTGTTTTAAAGATGTAAACTTTGAAATTCAATTTATTTTTATTTTTATTTTTGAACACCTCCTGACTTGAGAGAGGTTACTAGTAGCCACTTTTAAAAATACTTTAGGAAATGTTGTTCTTACTGTATTGCAGAAGTTATTATGAAGTACTTAAGTCCTATAGTCTAAAGTAAACTTGTTGTTTTGTTTACTGTTGGAGGAAAAAGTTTCTACAAAAAAAAAAATAGAATTTTAAACATTTTTGAAGCCTTCAGAAGATGACTAACTTTCCATCAGAAAAACAAAAAAAGGTCATTTATTTTCCCCAGTTATTAATCTGGATCTCAGCTTCTTCAATCTCTTTCTGAATGGTGGAGCCATGGGCACCAAGAGGTAGGGCATGATGTTCAAAAAACAGGATGTGGGCCCTAATCTACCCACATCATAAATGGCCCTAGGACGAACGTCTATTCCCTGATGGATCTTGATCTATCTCAATCTGGAGGGAGCCACATGCCAAGGGGCATTTTGCAAGTTGGGGCAGAGGGTGTTCTGATCCCTTTCCTCTGACAGCTCCTCAGAGGCTCTACCACAGATCAGGCACCAACTGTCAGTACCCCATGTCCCAGTACTGATACCCCCACTTCCTTATTAAAGCATGGAAGGATGAAGAGTGCCAGTCCCATTTTTGGACCAAACATAGGAGGTCTGAAGGGTGTCCAATCTGGCTCCTCCAGGGATCCAAACAGTGTCTCAGTGATTCTGATGATGCCAGGGCAGTCTGCTGGATAAGAAAGTTCCACACTACCTCATGTGGATATGAGAAGGATGCAGATGTAGAAGAAACCATTTACCCCAGGGGGTGGTGACTGAGTGCTGTCCAGCCCCATGGACAGGAAGGCAGGGTGGTACCAAGACAATGGGGGCCTACAGCCCCTAACCCACCATCCAAGACTGTCACCTGATGACACTTGTGAGGCCCTCCTCCCTCCCCTCATAGTCAGATCCTCCAACCAGCAGATTACAATGCAACCCCCGCAAAGGGAATGCCCCAGTGCATGGAAAGAAGGAGGTTGCACTATGCTGGGCAAATGACTAGGGAGCTAATTGCTGGAAGGCAGTTGCCAGTTTGATTATCCTCCAGGTAGACAGCAAATGGGTATGTGTAATCTCCCACAGCCTCAAATGAGGGTTGTTCAGGGTGACTAGAAGGAAACATTGCAACTCCTGGATCTGTGGGTTTGTGTACAAGAGGTAGGGATCCATGGATCCATGGATCCATGGATCCCTACCCCTTGACCCTTGTCCCTATAGTTGCCCTGCCAGGCAACTATAGGCCAGTCAGTCTCACCTCCATCCTTGGCAAAGTCTTTGAAAAAATTATCAAGGCTCACATTGGTGAGAGCCCGGCAGGACAAATTATGCTGAGGGGAAACCAGCACGGGTTTGTGGCAGGCAGATCGTGCCTGACCAATCTAGTTTCTTTTTATGACCAGGTTACGAAACGCCTGGACACAGGAGGAGGGGTGGATGTCGTATACTTAGACTTCAGGAAGGCCTTCGATACGGTATCCCACCCCATACTGGTGAACAAGTTAAGAGGCTGTGACTTGGATGACTACACAGTCCGGTGGGTGGCGAATTGGCTGGAGGGTCGCACCCAGAGAGTCAT
>NW_005841960.1:2563546-2566943 GCF_000455745.1 Alligator sinensis | reverse complement strand
TTTCCTGCTTATGCAGGGGGTCGGACTCGATGATCTATTGAGGTCCCTTCCGACCCTAGCATCTATGAATCTATGAATCTATGAAGGTAGGGTGCAGGTAGAAAAATTGACACACTTGCAACTAACAAGAGAAGGACCACACTCAGTGTCTTTCTGGGAATCTTGAAGCAAGGAGAAAAGGATGGTTACTGTGTGTGGGAGTTCTCTGGACAGGGATGGGGAAGGGCATGCTTCCCAGTGCATGCATGGTGCTCTATCGATAGGCACATTATTAAACAAATCATGTTGGGATGATTGTTGAGTCAAAAAAGCTGAATAATTTTAAGGACAACAATAACATAGTTTATTGCTTTGCATACGTGGTTTCTCTCTTTTGAGGATTTCAAAATAATTAACAAAATTGATACTGTAACCTTACAAAAAACCTGTAATATAATGCATGTAAATGTTATCAAGCAGATTTTACAGCTGGGTAAACAGACTCAGAGAACTTGTGTGACTTGCCTGAGGCCAACACAAACAACTCCTTGGTAGGGATGGGAATAAAATATGGAAAAACTCCTAAGCCTCAGTTCCATGTTCTAACTACTGTATTGAATTATGTATTCCCTGTGTTCAAAAGGAAAGCCTCAATGCCCTTATACTTCCTTTCCCCCCAAAATAATACTCAGGTGTAGAAAAATAAGAGTAAAATACTATCTCAAGATGGAGAGGAAACCTCTTCTCCCCATCTTGAAAACCACTTGTTCAATTTAATCCAGGAAGATGACTCAAAAATCTGTTTCATCTCCAAAATTAGTAATGAAGATTCCTAATTGTTACTCCAAACAAGATTGTAACCCCCCCCAAAAAAAACAACCCCCCCAAGAAAAACAACCCATAAAACCACGTTTGTAAGTTGGAGTGAGAATGAGCAAGCTAGTTTTCAAACTATTCTTAGCTCATGCAGATACTCCTCATGTGTAATGTTCTTATTCATGTACATAGATTCAGTGAAACCAAATAATTAAATAAGACATATTATATAAAACAGTACTATATAAAACAGTAAAAAAAAATTAAAATAAAAAAAAATATATATACAGTATAAATATAAATTACAGGGACAATAAAAATGTTTGCTCCATTAAAAGGTAATTAAATTAGCTAGCTTTTAATTTAATTTACATCTATGGTTCAAGAAGATCCATAGATGACTTGATATTAGCATTGTCACAGAGCACTGAGGTGCCCTGTTCCTAGAGGGCAGAAACTGCCAGAGGAAAAGCTCTGGCAGTGCATAAAGAGCCCTAGCAGGGAATAGGAGCCCACCTGTGGGTTGCCAGGGCAACTGGAGGGAGCAAATGGCCCACACCTGCCAGCGGTCAGCTGCCTGTAGGAGGCAGAGCCTGGCTCTTATAAAGCCCAGGGCTGAGGCCAGGCTGGCAGTTCCCTGCTAGCAGCCAGAGAGGCAGGAGCTCCTGGAGTAGGGATGTGAGAAGTAGTGAGACCTGCAGGTACTGCCTAAGCCAGATAACAGAAGGCATCTCTAAGATGTCAGAGCAATGTGGTTACAGCCAGGCAGCTTATAGTTATGTAGTATCCTAGGGGCTCTTGTTTTGTTTTGTTATTACACTGGTGTTTTGGGTGAGGCTATAAGGGGTTGGAGGAGGCCTCATCGGGGACTCACAACAGAGTGTGAGGACCCTGGTGCCCAGGAGGGCGCAGCTTATGGGGTGCTTAGACCCCAGCCCCAGAGAGGGGCGTTTTGAGAAGCCCAGTGCAGGCGTGACGAGCCCCAGAGAGGGGGCAATTCAGAGAAGCTCAAGTTGGGCACAACGAGCCCCAGGAAGGGGGCAACTTTGAGAAGCCCAAGTTGGGCACAACAAGCCCCACGGAAGGGGACAGCCATTTAAGAAGCCCAGTGTGGGCACGGCGAGCTCCAGGAGGGGGCACTACTAGGAAGTCCCAGTGCGGGCGTGACGAGCCCCAGAGATGGGGTGTTATTGAGAAGCCCAGTGTGGGTGTGGCAAGCCCCAGAGAGGGGCGCACACTTTTGAGAAGCCCTAGCGTGGGTGTGGCGAGCCCCAGGGAGGGGAGCACACTTTTGAGAAGCCCAAGGGTGGGCGCAACACCAGAGAAGGCCCGGGAGATGGGCGTGAATATAGACAGAGAGACAGACCATCGTCAATTCCATCTGCGAGGCTTGGGGTGTGGTATCAGGAGTGGTTGGAGCCACGCATAGCCCATAAGGCTAGGGTGCCCCAAAGCACCCATTTCTAGAACAAGACCCACGAGGAGTCCGGGAAACCACGGGGTCCGAATTAACATAGAGACGTGTCCGAGAGGGCATAAGGCAGCCTCCCAACCAATTCAAACCATCAAAGACGCGGCGGGCGAGAAATAGAGGGTGCCCTTGGGCCAACTTGACATGGAGAGGGGGCCTTAAGGAGATCACGGCCCTCCTGCAGGACCCCGCTGTGACAAGCATGAATGCAGCAGACCTACAAGAAGACTTTTGGGATCTATGGCCAAGATCTATATGCCATCTTCTGTCTGCTACTAAAAATTAAGAGAATCAAAACAGAAAACTTCAGAAAAAAGAAGATAAATCTGTGAGTTAAGAAAATAGAAGGAGACAGATAGCAGGAGACAATAGTGCATGGATTTGGATCTGGCATGTGGCCATGGAACCAATGCATGGGTTTGGATGCAATACAAGATATCAGTTCATGAACCCGGTGCATGGGGCTGTTCTGCAACCCAACCCAATGTGTGAGGTTGGTCCACATGATGGAATCAGCCTGAGCTAGCGGTGCCCCACAAATCAAGCCCATGAACTGGAAAGGTTGAGCACGACTGGTCTGGCACAACACTGAGGCTTCACAGGCAGGTTTCTTGAGGAAAACAAAAACTTTCTGAGACACTGCAGCTCAGCTATGGCTTGATGCTTGGGAGAGCCTGAACAGCAGCTAGATAAACTGAAATCATGAAAAAGCAACAAGACCTATTACAAAGTTCAGCGTATCACATAGGTAACACTGACCACATCATTGCCACACTGTCAAAGAAGTTGCAACTACAAATTCAAGTCCACCTCCTGAACAGCCTGATAAAATCCACATCTCTCAGGGTGAGCATAAAGCAGACAAAAATCATGACGTGTCTGGAGCGCACATGCTATATGAATCCACATACTGAACACCCTGTTATGAATGCTATATGTGACAGATATTATAAAACAGCCGCTACACACACATGTCCATATCAGGGAGCAAGATTCATGTTCATAAGCTAGCCATTAATGACAAGAATGAGACTGCCTTTATGGGATTCTTCATGTTGGCTACTGAACCACAGTCCAGTCACTGGAGCAGGGACACTGTTTTCCTAGAAACTACCATTTGCTTCAAGATCA
>NW_005841960.1:2529035-2563515 GCF_000455745.1 Alligator sinensis | reverse complement strand
GAAAGAAGTCATAATCATTCATGAGCAACTGTATAGGTCTATCCTGGGTCATATCCCTCATGGCAAATCATTTATATAATCAAAGACCTCAAATGACTGTTACTGATCTGAAAGTCAAGGGAATAGGCCTACAACAGTGGCTGAATGAGTTCAGATCTCAAGCTGCAAAGATAAACCTAGTCCAAGAATTCCTGAAGCTATTTAAGGATGTAGATTAAAAACTAAAACAACCGTACATGATCAAAGCTCAAGAAGATACTCAGCCCTTTGTACTAACCATGTTTTTTTTTTAAAGTTCCACTTTGGTCCAGAAATAAGTAATTCAAGGGTTGATGAACCTTGTTATTTGAATGGGCCTATGGCAAACCCTTATGGTGATGTGCGCATTTGCTTTTATATCTTTGATCTCAATAGAATGTGGAATGTGAATGCTACGCCATCACACAAGCAACTGAGGATACAGTACATAAGGCTAATTAAGATACCAGTGAGGTATCAGCATTGAATCTCTATTTGACTTTTGAAATTATTGATTTTGGGGTACTTTCACTGACAGCACCACCTTGTGTTTCTGCTATCATGAGCCAAAACAGGAGTGGATGTTTGGGAAAAATTTCCCAGACACCAGATTTCTAAAGACATAACTGTTTTTCTTTTTAAAAAAGTAGGGTTTAAGAAGATGTGTAATAATTAAAGCTAGGTATCTATGCTTTTGGCAGGGGTGAATAAAGCACAATCATCCTGATTCTGCAAATCATTTTTGGAAGTCTAGGAAGCATGAAGCAGGGCTAGGAGCTGGAGGGGTTTGCAGAATGGAATTGAAATAAAGCCAGGAGTTAGTCCCTCTGTGCTGGGATCTACTTGTGTGCTGTATGTACTGGATTAAAGTTTCTCCCTTGAGGAGCAAGCATTATAACCCTGAAAAACAGCAGCTAGACTTTCTGCCTAGGAAAAAAGAAAGCAAAACTCATTCTGGAGCCAATGACTTAGATTCAGGGCTGCCCATATAAACAGGGGCTGGGAGGCTAGGCAACAACATTGCCTGGCTGTTGGTATCATCTGGAGGTAAGGGAGGAGCTGTAGGGGATGGTCAGGAGGCTCCTGACCCTGGGTATGAACTAAACAACTGGGTGGGTTACCCCTTTTGTAGGGTCTGGAAGGTGGACCCCAGAGAGAGAGTGTGGGGCCATAGACTCGCACCTGTCTGGACATCCCTTGACTGGTCAGTGCTGGGGCCAGGACCAGAAGGGTCAAAGAGCCAGCGGCCCACCATGAGGAACTCCCAAGAGCTGAGGGCCTGGGGTTCCGACTGGCTTGGAGGTGGGCCAGGGCTAGTAGCCAAAGGTCCTGGGGGGGACCACATCCGTAAGGGGCAAGCAGTTCAGAGAGCTATGCTGCCCAGGATGAAGGCAGAATAGGCCGCCTGAGGAGAGGAATCCAGGTGGAGTTCAACTAGTAGGATTCTGGGGCCTAGTGTGGGGCCGGTGATATTGAGAACATCTGGATGACATCTGCGAGGCTTGGGCTGAGGTGTAAGGGAGGAATGGAGCCATAGATAGTGCCCCCTGGCTTTGGGGTAAGAAATGGGCAGCCTTCCACTTAATCAACATCTATTAATTAATTATTGTCAAGGTGTGGTGGGCAAGAAGGTGGGTGGTTAGCCCAGAAACAGGTGGGTGGGCCACTGGGAAGTTGGCTCAGAGAAGGCCTCCTGTTACAGGGATAAACATAATATAAAAATACAGTTCCTTAATATATTGTCAGCCAATATTGTTGCCCTGTGGGGCTAGGCCAACCCTCAGGATCTTAATATTGTGCTGTTAGACAGGAGGGTGTGGTGTACAATTACACATGCATACACTCAAAAATCAATTGGGTGCATACACACACGCACTAGGCACATATACACACTATAGGTGCATGCACCCCCACCAGGCATGCACACACACTACCAATCCAGGCACACTACCAGTCCAGGCACATACACATCCAAAATTACCAGCCTAGGCAAATACACGCCTATCACCAATTCAAGCACCTACACACATTACACAGACCAAAAGAAATTGGATCAGAATCAATTATCAATACCTGCACACCCAATACACATACACGGATCACTAATTCATATACACAGGTGAGTTCCTAAGTTTGGTGTTGTGATGTGTATGTATGTATGTATGTATGTGCTTGGTGTACTTGGGATACCTGGGGAAAAGTTAAGGTAACAAAGTGGAAATATAGGGAGTGAAAGTTACCAGGACTGGGATTAGAACTGGTAGACTAGAGAAAACTGGGCTGAAGAACTGAGGCTTGGGGGCTACTTTAAGTTAATCGACCTTAATTGATTAAAGGGCAATATCCAAAGCCTGCAGAACAGGGGAGTGATGCCAGAGAGAAGCCGGCAGAGAGGCTGGGACTGAAGCTGAAGCTACAGGGGAGCCAAAAGTTAAGTGGGGAGAGGGAAACTGGGACAGAGGGTGCAGGGGAGCTAGAGAGGTTGCGGAGGATACTGGGGCTGGCTCTGGAAACCAGGGGAGGGGCTGCCCGTGCTGGGAGCTGGAGAAGGGCTCCGGCTGCTGGAAAACCTGCAGGGAAGTTGGTGGCAGGCCAGAGGATTGTGGGGGGGAAGGGGCAGCTAAAGAGGGTGTGGGGGAAAGCTGGAGAACACAGAGGAAAGGGGCAGGAAAGGTTGGGAACAGAAGGAGGAGAAAGAGAGGGATGGGGAGAGACAGTAGGAGGCAGAAATGAGTAGGGCTGAGAGGCTAAAAGTGGCAGGAAGAGCTGCAGAAAGACACAGGAAGGAGGTGGTAGATGGCAGAAATGGGTCCAGGAGGCTAGAAGCGGCAGAAATGGCAGGAAGGGCTGCAGAAAGACATGGGAAGAAGGCAGTGGACAGCAAGAATGGGACTGAGAGATGGCAGAAAGCAACAGGGCCAAGAGGCTGCAGCAGGGGAACAGAGGAGGGACAGAGAGGAGCTGAGAGGTGGCAGCAAAAGGCGGGGGGGGAGCTGGGGGGGACTGGAATTTAAGATGCGGAAGGGACTGGGGCTCAGTAACATACAACCCAACTGGGGTTTACAAATGACAGTGGTTTTATTGAACAGGGGAGATGGTGACACAATGTCTTATTGGTTCCTTCACACACACACACACACACACACACACACACACTGGCAGCAGGGGTTAAAGAGGCTTGATGCAGGGGCTGAAGTCCGGGAGGAGGGGGAGAGAGAGTCCAAATTGGAGGAGGAAATGTGCAGGTGATATCTACCTATTCCAGGCTAGAAGTTGGTCCTCGATGGCCAGTCAAGGTCTCCTGCAGCTCGGTATTGTCCAGAGTGGGTCGCCCGCAGGGCCTCTGGGGTGGATAGGCAGTGTGGTGTGGAGCTGTTCTGGTTCAGATAGAAATGGCATTCCCACTGGGTCTATCTTCACTGCCCCTTTTTATAGGGACAGACCTTGTGTGACCCCAGGGACAGGAGGCATGCTCAGGCAAGGGGCAGCCCCTGGTGTACTGAGCATTTGTGCTCCATGCAGGGATGTGCAGTTTCTGGTGTCTGTAATGGTGGGGTATAAAGGTAGAGTTTCTGGTTCTACAGGGTCTTCTGTCTTTCAAATGCTGGGTTCTTGTCTCTGTTCCTGGGTGAGGTGTGTGGTTCCTGGATGAATCAATGCGAGGTGATGGCCTGGTTGTTACAGGTCATTCAGTAGAGGCCTGCTACCATTATATTTCAATCATTCCCAATCATTCTCATTCATCTGGGACTCAATTTACATGGGAGGGGTACATGAATCATACAGTTGCAACACAGGGGATGTCCAGGCAGAGGACACATGATGGAGGCTTGACATACAAAATGGAAACTTGACATGACTTATGCTAACTTACATATATAGGCCTAAAACAGTAATCACACAATATAAAAGCAGTACAAACATAATAAGTATCACTTATAAAACAGTGGGTATCAATATCAAACTAGCAGGGAACTTATTTGCAAAGAGGGGAGAGAAAAATAAAACTTACTACCCAAAATAAAATGTTAATGCTTATCCTATATCTTAGCTTACTTATAATTATCTATAGGGAATAGAGAGGGAGAGAAAAAGTCAGAAATGGTTGGGGAAGGGGAGGGAATGCATTTTAAAATAAATTAAAAAAAAGAAACTGGGGGTTTTGCTACAATATAAATAAATGGCTTTAACATCAAGGACTTCAAGGTGATCTGACAAATGAAGAATTTCTATCTAACTTTTGAACAAAAAGATCATGCCTGTTTAAAGATGCAAATTAAAGACTGTCAAGAAACACGAAACCCTGTTAAATCTCATTTAAGAAAATGTCAGTTAACTGCATCTCTTTTGATTCCTTTGTTTAAGGCTGAACTGACTGCATAGAAGCAGAACATCCTGAAGTAGTGGGGGAGATAAAAAAGTAACAAACTAATTTAATAAGTGCCTTTTTTCCAATGTCTTTTCCTGCCTGTGTAGAAGCGGGTTCACCAAGGGAGAGAAATGGGATGAACCACAAACCAGAATTTTGAAAGTTAGGCTCTGTAGGGTAGAGCATAAGGATTTTTTCCCCTCATGGAAAAGGAATCTAGTGATATTCTAGCCATGTTCTTCACTTCTCCACTACATTCCTTAGTTATCTAGGTGCATGGATACCCTATAGCTTCCCACACATGAAGTCACCCAAGACTGCATAATTACATCAGTCTATGGCAAAAATGTTTCCAAAGAAGACTCCATAATCTGTCCCTACCTATAAGGCTTATAGATATTATTCTCCCAGGAGGACAAGAAAGAGTAAAGTGACTTGCATATTTATATATGTCTAGCCTACTGTTGGAAGGAATGGAGTGACATTACTGGTGATTGATTAAGGCCCCCACCATGATTAAAAGAGAAATATTGGGGCAGCTCTTCAGTAGTAAGGTAGATAATATACCTGACTAGGGTATAGCATCACCTATTTGTGAGACTTCAGAGCAGGTTCCAGGATACCATAGAAGATTCCAAAGGTCACAACATTTAACTCTATTTTACTGTAGAAGGAAGGCTGTAGCAGACTTTTCTTTTCTTTTCTTTTCCCCTTGTATGAGCCTCATTAGAATATCCTACTCATTCTTGAAACAGACTTGGAGGGAGATATGCAGATTTATTTGGCATTGGTTTGGTGTGCTGTCAGTGAGCAACGCTACAGGAGGAACAGGTTCTTCTTCTGGTTATTTAACCAAAGTATGCTTCAGGATTATTAGAAAGCTGGTTTTATGCCATTCATATGAGCACTGTGCTAGGCTGCCTGATTTGTAATATTCATAGGACTGCTTGGTTTAGAAAATCCCCAGAATTGGCAACTGCAGTCTTATGCTTTGTCCTTCTTTTAGCTGGGCAGGTTCTGAGATATGGCTCTGAAACCAGATCCAGTAGTGATACTCTTTTGGATTCTTCGTGTGACAGCACTGAGACATACAAAGAGATTAGAAGTCCTGAGAAGCTATAGACACAATCATGCTGCCTTCCTGATTTTGAAGATAGAATGGGATCTTTTCTTATTTTGGTTCACATCATAAAAGTGGCTTCCAATGCTTCTTGTATAACAAAGACTGGAGTCATGTGCACTATCCTCCAATCTTCCCATTATGAGCCCATTTAGCATTTTTCCCCAGAATGACATAGGGGTTTAAGAGACACAAGCGTGATCACACATTCTATCACCCCTCCCTTCTCCACTGGTGGCTGCTCAGTTCCTGATCTGTATAGAGGTGTTAGCTTTGGCTCACAGCATTTTGGAATATTTGCTTCAATTGCTCAGATTGCAGTCATTAAATTTAAAACACACAATAGTGCATGGAGTCTTTATTTCTAGTCCTATGTTGCCATGACAAGCCAACTATATCTTAGCACAGCATGCCTAGTGAATATATATATATATTTTTTATAAATGTTGTTGAAAAGATTTACAATAATTATTTCAAATTTGGACTAACTTTATAATTTGCATTAATGACTTGGCATTCTTTTTAAAACCACTTTTGCTCATAATGATTACAGCAATTTGAATAACAAATAGTCCTATTATATGTGAAGGGAATTAAGCGCTTTTAGGCGAGTACTGCAAAACTATGTTAATTACATTTAATAGCACTTTTGAAAATATGGAATGGATTTAACAGCCTTTGCAGTCATTTATTTTCTAAGTTCTATACATTTTTTACTAAATAAACTTCTGATATGTGCACTTTTTCCTTTTAAATTATTATACCCTAATTGTGTTATCCTGATGAAATATTATTCATTTAGATTCACAGTGCTATAGATTAATTCCTTTTACCTTTGCATATTGCAGAACTTTCCCTTTAAAAACAGAAATCGATCAAAGTCTGTAGAACAGTTCAATCTCTAACGTTCACTTTTTTATCTCCTTTCATAAGAATAACAATTTGAAAGTAAAAATTTAAAGCAGATGTTACTACGCTTAAAAAATAAGCCAAGATGATTATTTTTATCTCCTATAAAGAGATCTAGTAAATAGGCTTTGGACAAGGTGGGCTACAAACAGAAACATAATATTCCCAAACCTGTAGATAAGGTGCCAAGTACCCAAAAAGCCAGAATGCAGCTGCTATTAATGTTATTTCCGTTGCCAATACCAAAGTCAGTTCTTACTGCTTTAGACCTCCACGCTCCCTCCCAGGAAAATGTATGGCTTGTAGCTAGTGAACCCAACAAGTATGTAATACTATTGGTCCTGGGCATGTCCATGGCCTTCATTCAGCAGTGTACAGGAAGCTGCAGAGCACTTCTGTACAATATCCCCATGGCATGACTCAACTGACTGACTCTTTCTCTTCAGCAAATTTGCACAACATGTTGTTCTGATGACGCATTGTGTCCATAAGATTAAATAGTTTTTTCTATTTGTTTAAAAAACACAAATATATAACACAGTTGCCCTGAACAAGTCTTGCATGTAAAACATAACTACATTTTGCAGAAGGAAGTGAGGATGCAAGATCATAGAATCATAGGTTGGAAGGGACCTCAAAGGTCATTTGGTCCAACCCCCTGCATGAAGGCAGGAATTCTACTTTGAAGACATCCTTGTCTAATGCTTATCCAGCTTCTTCTTGAAAACCTCTTATGTTGGAGATCCTAAAACTTCCCTGAGCAGTCTATTTTACAGCCGCCCTGAGCAGTCTATTCTAGAATTAAGTCTTTCTTGAGTTCTAATCAAAATCTACTTTGCTGCAATTTAAAATAATTGCTTTGTGTTCTGCCCTCTATAGCAAAGGGAGCAATTTTTCTTCTCTTTGTGAACAGTGAATAATGTTTCATTCCATACAGATTACACTATCTAAGCACAATTAAAGGCACAATAAATAGTGTTCTGTTGAGATTATCATTATTTTGGGGTGAATGTGGCGGGTGATTAGTATTAATATGTGCTTTATAAAAAAGAGTTTCCTGAAATGGAAGTTTAAATTACTGAAGTGAGATGATAGTTTCAACACAGTCCTCCTCCTTGACTTCTGTGGCAGTTAGAAACCTTGTGATGTAAATCATTAAGGCTGAATAGGTCTATCTGCCAAGCAATGAAGGAAATAGCAACAGGCCACCTTCTAACTTGGTCCAGCTGGATGAATGGGGGTGGGGGGCAACCGTTTACAGCAAGAAGAGGATTTCACATCTATGTCCACTAATACCAGTGAGGTAAATCATAGGCTTCAGTACATGTTGGAAAGTGGGACTTTGAAAAAAAATATTTTTTTTTTCTCTGAAAAATGGAAGCTGTCTGGAGGAGAGACACTACAGAAGGCAAAACAAGATGTGATGAATCCCCCAAATTTCTGGATTCCCAAAAGAATGCAACTTCAGTTTCTTTCCCTCGCCCTGTAAATCAAAAGACAAGCCTATCTAACTTACTGAGGCAAAAGATTAAATCAGTCTATAGGCTGTTGAGAATAATTTCTTTATCCATTTTGCTTTTAAACCCTTTCCTTTAAACAAGATTTCTCTTCCTTATAAACCTGGTGACTGGATCCCAAAGGGAAGTGAGATGTAAATATTCAGTTGGACTGGTTATTATTATCATTATTGTTAGCGTAATATATTAATAACCTCCCAATGCCTGAGGAAGGGTGTTTGTGCCTGAAAGCTTGCAAAGCACTTTTTTCAACTATTTAGTTGGTCTCATAAAAGATATCACATCTACCCAAAGAACCTTGTCTGCCTATTGTAATAATAATGATGATGATGACTAGTCTAACTGAATATTATTATTACCATAATTATTATTACTATTGTAATACTTCTACTAGTAGTAATAATAACACAACAGGGTTTTGTATTCAGATCCTAGACTAATGGTGAGAGAACTGTGAAATGAAGACAGACATGTCATGAATATGTCGTAATAGTACTATTGAAATATAGCCAAGCAATTACATACTAGAGCAAAAAGGTGAAATAAAAAATAAGCAAGACTGCATGCAGAATATTCTGAACTATAAGCATTATTACTAATTGGATTGCATTTGCAAGGTAATTTTTGAAGAAGATGCATCTTGCATTTTGGAAGGAAATGCTTGCTGAAATGTGAAGATCATAGAGAGGTAATGAATATGGGTCTTTCCCAGTTAATAGTCTTTAAAACATAATATGTATTCTGAGTAAGGGCTTGAAGGAATGCAGTGCAACCACAGTTCAGGCCCTAAGGAAGGGTGCAGTAGTAAATGAGAGATTAAATGAAGGTAAGTTTAGATCTTACATAGCCTTACACATGGGAATGATCAGTTTGGTATCAACACAGAAGGAGATGCAGAACTACTGGAGGGAATGAAAGAGAGAGTTACCATGGTGAGCAAATACGATAACCTTTGTAATACAGTTCTATGCAGAGACAGGGAAAGTGCAGTGGGAGCCAGGAAATCTGAAGGGCTGCTATAAACTAAACCGGTCATTATCAAAGCATGAAAAAAAAAAAGTTTTGGTAATAGGTATGGGAAGAAAGTCCTTCCAAAAACTATTAACAGAAGTAATTTTAAAGAAGGCAAATTTTTAAATAGGCCTTCTTAGGTGTCATTGAGGTGACAGAGCTCGACAGAAACTTATTAAATAATTACATTACATTTAAGTATGTTACACAATTCCATTACCCAAAGGTACCTAAAAGCACCCTAACAATATACATCATCTTAACCACCAAAAGTACACTAAGCAATTACATTTTTAACAGTCTCCTTAATTACTTTTTCTCCTTGTACTTATATTTTCTGACTATCCACGAGGAAAAACTTGTGGGTTGCACTAATGTGAAGAGTGTTATAGTATCACAGTGTAAAAGAGTACTTCATCATATAGCTTTAACTTGTGGCAAAAAAGTAAAATTATTTTAAATAGCATTCCTCCTTTTCAGGTATTCATTAAAGAAAAAAATGTCCTTTCAGTAATATAGAAACAAATTATTATAGTGCAGATTTCCTTCTTTGATTAGTAGTTTTCTTTTGACCCTGCATCTTTAAAAAAGCATTATATTTCATAGATTTCATAGACATTAGGGCTGGAAGGGACCTCGGAAGTCCAGGCCCCCCACCTGAAGGGCAGGAAGTCAGCTGGAGTCATAGGATCCCAGCAAGATAAGCATCCAATTTTCTCTTGAAGGTGTTCAATGTAGGTGCTTGAACCACCTCCGATGGCAGGCTGTTCCAGACCTTGGGGGCTCGGACAGTAAAGAAATTTTTCCTTATGTCCAGTCTGAAATGGTTTTGCAGTAGTTTATAACTATTTGACCTCATCGTCCTGTGGGGCACTCTGGTGAACAAACGTTCCCCCAGGTACTGGTGGTCACCCCTGATAAACTGATAGGTGGGCATCAGATTGCCCCTGAGCCTGCGCTTATCCAGGCTAAAGAGCCCCATAGCTCTCAGCCTGTCATCGTAAGGTCTGTTTTCCTGACCTCTCATCATGCGCGTGGCTTGTCTCTGGACTCTCTCAAGCTTCTCCACATCCTTTTTGAATTGTGGAGCCCAAAATACTGGACACAGTACTCCAGCTGAGGCCTCACCAAGGCCGAGTACAAGGGGAGAATGATGTCCCAGGATTTGCTTGAGAAGCATCTATGGATGCAACCCAGCTTTTTGGTCGCTTTACTAGCTGCTGCATTGCATTGAAGGCCCATGTTCATCTTGTGGTCAATGATGAACCCCAAATCTCTTTCTTCCATAGTGTTAGCCAGCGTAGCACTGACGAGCCTATAAGGATGCTGCAGGTTTTTTCTCCCAAGGTGGAGAACTTTGCATTTTTCATTGTTAAACACCATCAGGTTCTCGTCCGCCCATTTGCTGAACCTGTCCAGGTCAGCCTGGATCGCCCTCCTGTCTTCAGGTGTGGATGCTTTGCGCCAAAGTCTGGTGTCATCAGTGAAATGGCCAGTCCACTTCTGACTCCAATGTCCACATCATTAATGAAGATTGGGTTATTGTATAATGTATGGGTTATTAATATATTAATATAGGTCCAAGGACAGAGCCTTGGGAGACTCCACTGGTTACAGGGCACCATGACAATTGACTTCCATCAATTACCACCTCCTGGGTCCGACCATGCAGCTAATTTCCCAGCCAGCGGATTGTGGTGGACCCAAGGCCACAATTGGCCAGTTTCACCAAGAGGGGATCATGGGATACCAGATCGAAGGCTTTTTTGAAGTAAAGATATATGACATCAATCTGTTCTCCCCTGTTCAGGTGATAGGTCACCTGGTTGTAAAAGGAAATGAGATTGGTTAAGCAACACCTACCTGCAACAAACCCATGCTGGCTATCCCTCAGGATGTTGGCGTCGGCCAGTCCATTAAGAATGGCCTCTTTAATAAATTTTTCTAAGATCTGCCCCAGGATAGAAGTCAGGCTGATGGGCCTGGTATGTATTGATAGTTAAGGTTTTTCATGAATAATATTGTGGTAAATGTTCCACATTAAAGTCTTTAAAGAAAAAGCCACCATCACGCCCTGCTGTGTACTTTCAAAGACAATTACTAGGTTCCTCCATGCTATATATTAGGGCTGTGCAAAATTTCAACCACTGTTTCATTTTAATGCTGTTTCAACCCATTGCGAGCTTGAAACAGCAAAATCGAAATGGAATGAAAGGCTTTGAAACAGCTTCAAAATTAAATGAGGGCACTCAAAATGTTTCAAAAGTTTTGAAACATTTCAAGTTTCAAAGCTGGGTTTGCTTGCAGCTAAACAGAAGGTAAGGAGAGGGAGGGGAAAGAAGGGGGAATGACTTCTCTGATATTGACTGTGTAGCTGGCCAGTGACTGTGATCCTTCCCTGAGGTCCCTTTCAATCCCAGTGCTCTGGGGGAGGGATGGAAAAACAGCATAAAAAGCATTGTTTGAACTTTCTCTGTGCCTTGAAACTTACAAGTGACACGAGTTTTGCTCTGAACAGTTTGAGGTACAGTTTCTCAGAAACCCCTGAACCTATCTCCTGGAAACCTGGCAGGCTTCATAGCCTCAGTAGGGGATACCATCCCTGCAGTTTTTACTCCACTGTGCCTTAACACACACACAGTCACACACGTCATGAGTTTTGCTTGTCAGTAGTTTGAGGTTCAGTTTCCCAGAAACCCCTGTACCTATCTCCTTGAAACATGGCAGGCTTCATGCCCGCAGAAGGGGCTACCATCCCTGCAATTTTCATCATGCATGAAATGACAAAGTTATAGGCATTTTTATGATTCCCCTTTATAGCTTATGGGCAAAACATCAAAATGCAGATTTTCCAGCACACCAAATACACTATGAAACAAACTGTGAAGCATGCTGGAAAGGCAGCTGGCAGACCTTCAGGGAGGAGTGGAAGAGGGGGCAGAGGGAGAGCTGTAAGTTCTCCGCCCCCCCCCCAAAAAAAACAACCCTGAGACGGAGCCTCTTTCTTACAACTAGCAGGCATGAGGCTTCTGGTTTTACTGGCAGCAAGGAGAGGGGAGCAGTGCCATTGCTTAAATTTGCATCCCCTCCAAGAGCACCAGCCATAATCCCCACTCCACCACTACTATGACAACAAGCAGCACCAGCATGACAGTCTCCTCCACTCCCATTTCAGTGCCCAGCCTGGGCCTTCCAGTGCCAGAGGAGGAGCTGGAGCTGGATTTAGATCTGAGTGCCATAGCAAGGGAAATTCTGGGGAAGGAAGGGGGATCATATGAGTGTGTGCTCCACACCCCTCAAGTTTCTCTTAGAGCCAGGTCTCCTTCCCCAGAAGGCACTTTGGAGGAGGTAGAGGTAGAGGTTGTGGAGGCAAATGGCTCAGCTGAGTCTGCTCCACCTCTTGCTGTGCCTCTGTCTGCTGAGGAGGGGGAAAATGCAGTAGCATCTGTACATGCAGCCACACCCCAGAAGTGATGGGGTAGTGTGGTCTGGGGTAATTTTGAGCTGGCAGATGATCCCACATATGCTATCTGCCTGTACTGCTGAGCCAAAACCAGCCAGGACAAGGGAACGAAACACATGAGCACCAGAGGGATGATGCATCTCCACAGGCACTACCCCCTTGCCCTTGCTCCTCCTCAGCCTGGGACCAGTGAGAGCATGCCCAAAAAGAAGTTTCCCTCTTGCTTGGAAGCTCCTGATCCCCTAAAGCAGAAACAGGCCACCCTGGAGCAGTGGGGAAGTGGTGAGCACAGAGGAGGCATATTCCCAAGGTGAGCGAGGTCACCCAGAGCACTGGGGAGATGCCTGCTGTGAATGGACAGCCCTTTTTCTTAGTTGGGCAGCCAGGATTCAGGCGGCTCGTGGTGCTCGTGGCCCCATCATACCAAATACTCACATGCACCACCATCAGCAGGACAGTGGTGCCCTCCCTGTATGCGACATAAAGGGAGTACTTGAGGGAGGAGCTGCACAAGGCAGGTCCACAGGTGGCTTTACACTTAACCTCAGACATCCAGAGCAGCCAGGGTGGAGATCACGCCTCCCTCTCCCTCACAGGGCACTGGTGTGACCAGTCAGGCTGTAGTTAGACTCTCCTTCAAGCCAAGGTGATGGATGAGTCCCACATGGCAACTGAGATCATGGGGGCCATGAACTGCTTGGTGCAGAGGTGGCTTGTTGGGCAGGGTGAGCTAACTCATGGGTTCATGGTCACCAGCAATGAAGCTAATATGGTCAAGGGAATGTGTGATGCCAACTTGTTGGCATCTGCTGTGACACACACAAGTTCCACCTCATTGTCAGGGACACCTTGAATGGGGACAGGGCTGATGGCGACAGTGCCAGAACCACCAGCAAGCTCATTTCCAAATGCAGGAAGGTGGCAGGCTACTTCCACCGGAGCATCAAGGGGGGGGAAGATGCTGTGGGACAAACAGGCAGAGCTGAACATCTCATAGCACAAAATCATGCAGGATGTGGAGACTTGGTGGAACTCTACATATCTGATGCTCAAGAGGCTGGTGGAGCAACAGAAGGCCATCCATGAGATGGCCTTGCTTGGGGAGAATGGGATCAGTGGCCCCCTTAACAGAGCTGAGTGGGATAACATCTCCCAGATCTTGGTGGTCCTCAAGCCCTTCCTCAAGGTGAGAGCCTGAGCACTGGCAATGCCCTCCTTATCCAGGTGATCCCTGTAGTGAAGGAACTTCAAAACCAAATGGAGAAGTACCAGGGGATCAGTGTTCCTTGCTGGGGCAAGCCGTTGTCACCAGAAATGCAGGCTCTGGTGAGGTGGCTGAAGGAAGGCACCAGGAAATGGCTTGATCCCTTGCGCTAAAGTACGGTCCATGTGCTGGCCACCATGTGTGACCCAAGGGTGAAGGGGAGCATCAGTGTATGCAGCACCAAAATCCTGAATTAGTGAACGAAGGTGCTGGTAAAGAGAGTCAGGGAGGCAGAAGCGTGGAGGCAGGGGGGGATGGAAGAGGGTGGAGGCAGGGGGACATGGAAGAGGGGGATCCACTGTCCCATGCTAGCATGCCATCCACCAGCCAGTCTCATCCTCCACCACAGGTGCTGCCAATGTGGGCCAAGGGCATGTTTTCCATGGTGTGGTCCAGAGGCACCAGACCCCACCATCAGGCAGGTAGTGCTCAGGCCTTGTTGGCTGCCTATCTTGCCGAGCATGTGGAGGCACTGCTGCGTGACCCCTTGGCCTACTGGGTAAGCCACAGCCAGATGTGCCGAGATCTAGCCATGGTTGCCCAGGAACACCTGCCCTGTCTACCAACGAGTGTACCGAGCAAAAGGGTGTTCAGCATTGCTGGTGATGTTTTGATACCCCACCACAACTCCTTGGGTCCTGGTTTCATGGAGAAATTGGTATTCCTAAAGGTGAACCTCCCGCTCCTGGGGTTCCCTAACCTCCACATGCAGACTGAGTATGTACTACACTCCTTACTCCATCTGCACTTCCTTCTTTTTTTTTACCTTTGGGTTTAACAACCATTTAGTGCCCTGCTCTCAGAGCTGGAGGGGGCACTCATTGTATTACCAGCCATCAGGGGAAGAACACGTGCCTGCTGAGATCCCATGCCAGGATGAACTTGGAGATATGGGCAGGGACTATGGGGAAGGGGGAAGCCCCAGGTCCTGGGCATGACCACTAAAACTGCAGCCTTCCAGGGTCAGGAGGCCTGGTGGGACTGCCAGTGGCATGGCAGCCCCAGGAAATGCCAGGACCAAGGATCTCCCTGGTGAAAGGTGGGTAGTAGGCACCTTGTAACCTCCAGACACCACATGCATGCACAGTCTTGGCTAGGGAAAGCCCAGACCCATCACATCTTTGACAGGCCTGATGCTTGCTGGTTGTAGTGGAGTTGTGAGGCTCCAGGTGAGCTCAGCTCAGCTTAGGTGCCTGGGATGCTAGCTTTCGGGTTGAAAAACCCTTTGTCAGGCTGAGGAAGCACCTGCAGTTGGTGTGTGTGCTGTTTCTTAATGAAAGGACAGGTTGGGGGGAAGGGGGTATAGCAGCACAGGTGAGGTACCTGGGGAGTCAGATGTCTGGCAGGTTGCAGTGTGTCAGAATTCCAGTGTCTATATTGAGTCCATGAGTTTCTGTACCTAGGAGGCTGATGAAGCGCAGTTCAGAGGCTCTTCTGTGAAAAGTGGTTTGTAAATTCCCTTTGAGGATCAGGCCTGAGAGGCTGGAGACAGGTGGGGTTCTGTTCTTGTCTTTAATAAATTTTTGGTCTGCACTCATTCTAGTGCGCAGTTGTTGCTTAGTGTCTCCTACATATTTTCCATCAGGGCATTTGGTGGCCTGATGGAGATATGTATTGTATTGTGAAGATTTCTCCATACTGGAGATATTGTTGGCAGGTTTTGCATGTCTTGTCATGGCATGGCCTGGATCCACTCAGTGTGTTCTGGGCAGTAGGAAGTTGGTGTCTGGTGGTGAGGTTAACGATGTTCAGTGCTTGTTTGAATTTAAAAACCACTTTTCACAAATGCACTCACTGGATGCAGCAGCAGCTGTTGGGGCCTCTGGGGGCTTATGGCAGAGCACCCCCACAGCCTGAGGCAGTGGGGGGCAGCGGGGATCCCCCCCACCAGGCAGGAGCCGGTGAGTGTGGGGCACTTTTTTTTTTCAAGTGCTGGGATGCTGGGGCTGGGCAGGGCAGCCATTGATGGGACTGGGAGAGCGGGCAGGGGATGGGGCTTGTTTGATTTGGAGATTTGGCCGATTCGGTAGAACTGTATCTCCGAATAAGATTCAGCTGACTCAATTTGGGATGGTGATTCAAATCACCAAATCAAATCACTGTCCCCTGAATTGGCCCCTGAAGTGAATACTAGCTGCTTCACACAGGCCAACTAGGTATGTGCATGAAAGCATACCACAGAAACTATTACAGATATGAGGTTACATGGACAAGTGTTTTGATATTCAATCTACTCAGTTAGATATTACTAAGAACATTACTAAGAACATAAAACATATACAAGCATATGGGGCAAGTAAAAGGGTAAGAATAAAGTTAAATATATAAAGGTACCAAGCACAACAAATTCACGCTAAGTAAATAAATGATTGCAGTACATTTAGACTCATGCTCAGATTTTTTTTAAACCCTGCATTTTGATTTCCATTCTGTTATACCTACTTAAATGATGAATTCCTCAGTGCCCTGATGAGCTGCTTTGCCAAAACACCTTCACACATCAGCAAAACGAGAAAGTCTCTCTGGGACATATTTAAACAACACTAGACCAAGGGCAGTTTCTGTTCTCACATAAAAGAGGACTACAATGACAAAAGAGCACCAGTTGACAAAATTCCCCTGATGGATAGATGAGTTAAACCTATTTCATTTTCGTTATGCTTTGTGGGACATAAGGCACCATTTCTAGGGATAATGTAATTGGATCTTTCTAATAAATCTGTTTTTCACTATGGAGATGTGACTCTGAAGTGAGACCTAATAAAATATGGTTTATTGTATGTGCACTTCTTTCTCTAAACAGACATTAGCATAAGTAGGTATGTAAGCTCAGTGCTAATTAAATGGCATAAGCTGTTTACACTGATATTATCCTATTTCCAAGAATTAGGAAAAATAATTTTGCTCCTACAACTATATGTAGATGTAATTAATATGTGGAAGTACTTGCAATATACTTTGTGATTTCACAGAAGTCCCTGTCTCAAGGAGATAACAATGTAAAGAGACAAGAAGAGGATGAAGGGGTAAGGTAGGTAGAGAACAACATATGAACCTAGTAACAGAGTATGATGTCACCCATGTTCTAGTTTACTGTAATGAAGAGAGGTAAAGGAGTAGTAAGGTTGAAGAGGGGGCAAGAGAGAAGCAAGAGAGTAGGAAAAGGATAACAAGGTCATTGAAAGGGAAGAAGGTTGAAGGAAATAAGGCAAGGATTATGGTGAGTAAGTTCAACAGCTATGAAGAAAGAGGGTGGGAAATATCATCCATCTTCAGTAGGAGTGTTCAGTTCAGATTCAGATTTGGCCTGAATCAGGGACAGTGATTTGATTAGTTGATTTGGATCATTCTTCCTGATTTGATTTGGCTGAATCCGAATCTGAAGATTCGATGCTGATTCAGAGAATCAACAATTCAGACACAGACACAGCTTTAAAAGTTTTTTTCTACACACTGTGAGGTAGTAGGTGTGGCTCATGATTGCTGTGATGCTGGGGCGCATGGAGTGTCCCACAGGAGTACAGGGGGGCCCTCCATGTGCTTGGCAGTGAATCCAGAAGTGGACTGGAAGTACTTCTGATCCACTACTGGGTCTGCTGGGGAGCACAGTGGAGGCCCCCCCGGTGCCCTCTCAGCTCAGCGATCAGCTGCAGGAGGACCCCGGGTGCTCCCCTCAGACCCAGGAGGCACCAGTCACCAAGCCGGGCAGGTGTGGGGGGGAGGGGAGGGCAGTGTGATCCCCAGTAGACCTGGAAGTGCTTCTAGTCCACTTCTAGGTCTGCAGCCAAGCATACTGTGGACCTCCCCATGCTTCTGTGGGACTCTCCATGCACCACAGCATCATAGTGTTCACAAGCTGCCTGCTACCTAGAGGTATGTAGAAAAAAACATTTAAACCATCTCCATGTCCGAATCTCCAAATCTTTCTGAATCTCTCTGAATCGATTTGGAGGGTTCTGATTCAATTCAGAGAGATTAAAAGGTCCTCTGTTTCAATTCAGATTCAGAGATTTGGCCACTGAATTGGGCCGAATTTCCACCAAATCAAATCAGGGACCGAAGCTTTTCACAGCCCTAATCTTCAGGTATTGTTGGCTACAAAGGACCAACTCACAGGATCATCATACATTCTAGTTTGTTAGACGGGATGTGAAGTTCTAAAAAAATTATAAATGTAAATTCTGGGTGGTTGTGATGGGTACTGGTCACCTTAGCGCATGCAAACACACACACATACACACACACACACACACACACACACACACACACACATGCACTCACTCACACACACAATTGCTGCAATAGTAGCGTAGCACCAATGTTGGTTTATCCCTATCTGGGGTGCTGGAGTCGGCTGTCGATGAGCACCTTCCTCCAAGGTGATGTCTTCTCCAGAAGGGGGTCACCTGCTTGTCCTTCTGTCTCAGTAGGTCAGGTTCTGGATGAGAGGGCGCCACTGGGGGTCATGCTTCACTGCCTTTTATCCCCTTTTGGCAGACTTGTGTGATCCCCCAGCATCATCTTGGCTGCCCAGTCTGGAGGTCATGTCCCACATGGGTCTTGAGTGGTGCATGACAGCCGTTAGTCACAGTCACTGGGGGTTCCGCCTGATGGTGCAGTTTTGGGAGTCCACCCTTGACTTGATTGACTCAACAGGTGTGTCATTACAGGTTTCAGGTGGCTTGATTAGCTTAAAATGGCTTGTAGAGTTTTGTAATGGTAAGTTCCTCTAGCTAGGCTATTGTCAATTAACAGCCAGAGGCTCTTGCTTTGTCATTCAAATATCTCCTGATTCATATATACTCACATATACTTAGGGGACCAACCCAATATAGCAATACAATTCCAGTGATTACGATTCCAATGTATTTATATAATAATAATTTTAGTAATCCAAGGTATGACTTACTCCAAAGAACACATTTGTTAAAAGTTAAAAGGTATAAAACATAAAATACAGAATACCAGGCCAAAGATGAAACAGATGAAATATAAAAATGTACTGTGAGTAATATATAAAAATGCAATGTGAGGTAGTAAGGATCAAAGGCCACTAGGGACAGTAAGTGAGTTAGGTTAGATGCAGTCAACTGATTCAGTATAAACTTTAGAAAGATATGGGAAGTTTGCTTTTGGAAATAAGTCTTAACCAAAGTGGGAATGTGTTCACCAGGATATATTTACAGTCATGCTTTCAATGCACCTTGGCTTTTCTTGTCTCTTACAGGCTTTGCTTGAAGTGGATATTCTAGTTCTTTTGTTTTCTTTAGTGACACTTAGCTTAATTGATCTAGGTTTCTGCTACAGAGAGCCACTTCAGCTTTCTGGCTTGTTTTAGCCTTGCCACACCCATGCAATGAGTGTGCTAGGTCTCTGCCAATACTTAGAAGGAAAAAGAAATGCCCGAAGGGGCGGGGTGTGCAGGCAGAAGGGGCTTCTGCTATATCAATGCCTAGTAGGAGAGTGTACAAAGGGAGCTCCCTGTTACAATATCACTGGGCTCTTCTACACAAGATTCTACTGTATGGTGGTTACTGGCATTTATTTAGTACTAGTATTAGCAAACCATTAAGAAGTATATAAGAGATGTACATCAGGATCTGGGGGAACGTCTGTTCACCAGAGCACCCCAAGGGATGACAAGGTCAAACAGTCACAAACTCCTCCAAGATCATTTTAGACTGGCCATAAGGAAAACATACTTTACTGTACGAGCCCCCAAGGCCTGGAATAGACTCCCTCCAGAGGTGGTGCAAGCACCTACTCTGGACTCTTTTAAGAAACATTTGGACACGTATCTTGCTAGAATCCTTTGACCCCGGCTGACTTCCTGCCCCTGGGGCATGGGGCTGGACTCGATGATCTTCCAAGGCCCCTTCCAGCCCTAATGTCTATGAAATTATGAAACTCTTGATTTTGTTTCACCTAATATGAATAGCTTTGTAATAGCTCCATCTTGTGATCAAATGGAAAATGGCACTCTGCCTCAAAACAATATGAGAGGCAAAGATTTCTTAGGGTGATATCTTTTATTGGGCCAACATTATAGTTGGGATAAAGTTAGACAAACTTTCAAATGCAAGACATTAAAGCTTATGAAAGGGAAAGATTTTTTGTGGGTGCTATCTTTAAGGCCAATATCTTCTGAGACCTAAGGAAGGCTAGTGTGCTACCCAAAAACTTGTGTATGTCTCTTTCCAACTATACAGTTGGTCCAATAAAGGACATGGTCCACAAAAATCCTTGCCTCTAACATTCTTCCTGGACCATCATACCTACAACATAACTCCAACACTACCACAATAAAGCTTACATTTTTCCAGGTATCTAGTTTAGAATCAATAGTATGGATACCTTGTTGCATTTAGCACATGTTAACTGCACTTAAAATGTGAGAGTCCATTCATTCAAGATAGAAAACATGATAGTATGGTAGTAAAGTTAGAACTTTTCAGGTGAGGAGTATGTCAGATCATACATGTTAAGCTATCCTGTTAAGCATTGTTGCTCCATGACAGTAATACCAGCAGTTCTCATTGGCTTCAGTGCAGTGCCAGGTTTGGGAGCAACAAAGAGCTGTTTGAGCCAGGTGCCACATGGCATTGGGACTAGGGTCAGCAAATAGCTCTTTGTCAGTGAGGGATCTGGGACTGACAAACAGCCATTTATCAGCCTCAGAGCCAGCTCCAGCCCTGTCCAGAAAGCTGAAATCATTGTATGCATTACTATGTGATTGCTCAAAAAATTTCTAACTCAAAGTGATGCTTATAGTCTAAATAAATTATATCCCAAGTATAATGTCCAACAAGGCCCAGGGCAAATGCATGAAGGAGGAATGTAACTTTTGGCCAATTCTCTTTCCCATCCACTCCCCAATCTGTATGCAATTTTTATTTCCCACCGAGTCAGGATTTCATTAGACAAGAGACAGATATAGAAGGTATTGAAGGGAAATGGGAATGCAACTATCTTCTCCCAAATGGGGTAATATGCCAATCTGAAATTCAGCTAAAAGTTTCTGCATACCAGGAAAAGGAATATTGCATATGTTGTTATAACTGGATGAGGGCAAGAATTGCATTTTCTTGACTTTTTTTCAGAAGCTTAAATTTTTTTTCTGCTTTAAAATGGAACAGAGACAAAAAAAATAAATAAATTTTCCTGTTCAATGAGAATTTGTTCAATTGTTTCTCCCCAACATTGAAATTGAAAAAGACTTCAATTTTGAGAAAATCAGTTTCTTCTGTAAAGAAAAAAAACAGTGAAAATTTTCTGCCTTTTGCTTCCCTTTCCCTTTGGGGAGCCATGCTATGGTTTCAGGGAGATAAAGTGGTTTCAGGGAGACACTTGACCTAACGTCTATGAACACAGCTTTAGTTCTGCAAATGTCAAGATTTACAGCCCTTGGTAGGCTAAGAACCGGAGAGACCATTCTTATAGGAAGTTGATAGTATAATTCAAATATGAACTCTGAGCCTACATAAGAGAGAGACCACATTAAGAAGTCAGGTTAAGAGCTGTACAAGGGAAGCCATTTGCAGGACACACATGTCTTGTTAGACCTAACAAAACCCACATTTTCTTGTGCCCCATCTAGTGACCCTTTGCCATTTGTGTACTTACGTACACCACTAGAATAGTTTTGTACAAGCCTAGAATAGTCTCAAAATACACATCAGGAAAATTTACAGAGGAGTGGCATGCAGCTTCAAGTTTTTATGGAGCTACATTTAAAGTTAAAATTTCATTTTCCCTAGAGCCTGTTTTCTATGGGTAAACTAAATTTTTATTTACCATGAAGATTTGACTGCATTCTTAGGAGCTGGAGAATCTATGATGTGTTATAGTTATAAATATTCAAGCCAAAATCTAGATTCATATTTAACTGATGAAGCTCACAGAAAAAAGAAAATCTGAATGATAAGATTCATGATGCTTATAAAGCCTTATTTGGGAACAACAAATCACTCAAGTAATACACAAGAGTACATTTTTCTTGGGTTTAATGTTAAGAAAAAAAGCATGATGTTGAGACCATTTCTTATTCTATAATAGTTACTTTTTTCTGGAGTGTAAAGAAAAAGGAAAATAAGAATTAGTTTAAATTTTTCTGTTTTCCACTACAATGATATTCTTGGATGAAAACCCAATAGATGACTGTAAAGATGTAGAAGCTATTTTATTCTGTAATTCATATTAGAGAATTCTTGATTCATTTCTATTTTATAATTAAAGGTCCTCACAATAATGCGTTATTCAGATCAAGTGCTACACAAATTAACATAAATGTAATTACAGGTTTTTATGTGTGGGTAGCTCATAAATGATTAATCTTTGGAATTAGTGTCTCAGAAACTGTATTATATGGATTCTTGTAAAAGCAGCAGCATTCCAGATGCTCAAGGTTATTCAGCTTTTCTATCTCCCGCTCTTTATTAATGTCTTAACAAACTTCTGTCATTTAGTTTATCCATGCAACATGCATTTCTTGCCTATATCAAAGTTTTCATTATTCATCTAAGCCTTGTGGGACTTAGTTGTGGCAAATATTGTGCAATTAACATTAAACAGCTATTTAATAAAGTACAGAAATAGTGTTACAAGCAGGTATCTGAACTCAGAACTCCTGTCTTGCAAGTGAATACCCTGATAACTGGACTAGAAAATTATGCTAACACTCTCTAGCCCAATGAAAATAGAAAATATTTTCACCACATCACAGCTTCAACAGGAAGGACGAAAGAGACCACCAGACTAAGAAAACGTATTCATGAGAGGTAAGAGATGTGTGTTTAACATCCTCAGGGTGAAGAAGGTATAGGAATTCAGGCTCTGCTGGGCTGGCTAGATTGTTCAGTCTAGCCACTGAGCTACTGGATAAAAAATAAGCACTATCATCTCCAACTGTGTTTTTGAAAGAAGATAGTCATGCTTAGGGGAGTGAACTCAATGGCCAAGAAGTCTCTCCGGTCCTATGTCTCCCGAGTTTTGTGCTCTGAAGGCATCTTCTGAGAATGCCACTAGAACAGATTCCCAGAGCAGATGCCACTACAGCAGCTGAAAGAAAGTCTATTTTGAGGATGCCATTGAGACAGTTGCCATGCTCCTCAGCCCTGCTGAGATGGCAAAAGTTCTGAGCATAGGTGAGCTACAACTTTAGGCAACTAAGAAATATGCTTACCAGGATAAGTACAATAAATCTACCTAAAACCATTCAGTTCAGTGCTGGTTTGATTATTAATAAAAGATGCAAAAAAGTTAACTGCCCACATAAACTGGGGTAAAAGAAGCCTATGCCATATATCTGTGTATTAACCTGCATACTATTCCTCCCATAAAGTGCTTCTTAGATGTCCTCTAGGCCTTCTGCTAGATTTCTAGAAATATTTTATTCAGTCTCCATGATCCCAGATTAGATCACGTGTACTCTTTTGTAGTCATCAGACAGTTACATAGCTCCTACTAATGACCATTCTCCATTATGGTATGTTTGTAGACTACAAAGAACAGCAATCTCCGGTCTTAAGTGGACACATCTTGGGCCATTGCACTGGGATACATGCATGTGTAGCCGTTTTTAGCAGAAAGTCCCAACTCAGTTCTGAGTCTTCAAGGAAATGCCAGTAGAGACATTTAAATCTTGCCAGGAAACAAAATTAAAAAAAAAAATGAAAAGCAGATTTTGCATTTTTTCAAAAGTTTATAATTTACAGGGATTTTTTTTCTAATGTTCTCTATTAGCTAAAAAGATATTAAAAGTTTCCATCTATACTACGACCTGACATTCAAAAAATATACAAATCCAAAATATTTACTGTTAGGATTGAATTAATCAGTACCAATCTAAAAATGGAATATACAAACTTCTAGGAAGTTTTGAATAGATGCATTGATAATGTAACAGTCACGTATATCAACAATCTATTTCAGGTGCACACATTAAATTAAAAGGGATTTTTTTTTCCAGTTACATTCTGGCAAAACAAGAGTGTTTTGGTTGTTTATACCTGAAAACCTCTCTCACCCCTTTGGAAAAATGTTGTTCAATTACCATACACAAAACTTCATTCCAAGAATCTAGCATCTAACAAGTTGAACAAATCTTTAAGATGCTCAAAGTTGAATTAACAGAATGCTTATGGGAATGATAGTCTTATTGCATGATAGATTTATTGCATTTGGCATAATGAGGATTTGATCTTGGTAAAGACCTCTAGAGGGTACTATAATACTAATGACCACTCAGAGGAGTGGTAATTAAGACTGCAAATTCATTTATTTCACAAGCAGAATTCAGCTCAAGTTTGTAATAACCATGAAATGTGTGTATTCCAGGACTTTTTAAAACAAATTGGTAATTTCAGGTAAGGGACATAAGATGGATTCCACAATTTACAGGCCCTGAAAGCTACATTACTGGCCCAACACAAGTCTGGATTAAAACCACACCACTGGTATAGCATGAGAAATTTGCAGTGATATGGAAATATACTATACTGTCTCCTTTCTGAGACAAAAACGTAAATTATACTTTGCATCTAGTATCTTCTGCAAGCATTGAATTTAAGGTTAGGAATCTTTCAAAAATCTGAATTCAGATATTAATTTCAGTTGTTTTGTTGGATTCTCATTAGAATTTCAACATAACTTATTTGCATGTAGTAAAAAGAATATGTGCTGTTGTATCTGTAATGCAATTGTACTACAAATTGCAGTTTCAGTCATGAACGATGCATGCCCCCGGTGGCTGGGGTGGCAGCGGAAGCAGGGGACACATTAATTATACCAGCTTCAAGAGCAGCTCTAATTAAAATGCCGGGAGCATCTCATGCATCAGCATCCCTGCACTGAAAGATGGTGGTGGGGCACTTTAACTAAAGCTCGTTCACCATACTTCTTTAACTAAACCACCTCTGCCAACATTTTTCAGCATGGGGATGCTGATACACATGACACTGGATTCTGCCCCAATGTACAGGGAGCAGGCATGGAAGAAGGGACTTTGCCCGCTGCTGTCTCTGGATGAGCCTGGCTCCATGTTCATCCCAGTGGGAGCAGGACAGGGGCAGCTCTGGAACTCTCCTGCTCACATCCTGGGCAGCTGTAGGCAGCAGTCACAGTGAGCCAGGGAGGGAGGAGTGGGAGAAAAGGGGAGGGGACATGCCACTGTGCACGCAGGAAAGGGGAGGGGGAGAGAAGATTGTTACTTAAAAAGAGCTATTGTTTGCTGCTCCTTGGGTGGAGGGGGAGGCTGGGAGTGATGGGGGCTGCTGCAGCACTATTCACTGCTCCTGAATCCTACTTTACAAAGTCCTGGATCTACCCATGTGAAGAACCAGTGATGATAAACAGCTGCATTTTTACAAAGATTACTTACTATTGGTAGCAAATTATTTACTATTGGTAGCAAATTAAGCCAATACACTGCCTCATCCAAACTATTCTATTCCACTTGGCTGTGAGCTATGTAGCTCTATCATGACGTTTAAAGATCTAAATCACAGTCTGATGGAAACATCTCCAAATACTTCAAAATACTGAAACCTTCTGCCTACATTTCTGTCAAAATAATACTTGCTTATATTATTCTCAGGTGTTATCTAAACAGTTTTCAAGGTCCCTGGTAATTAGTCTGTTGATATGCTTTTTGCATAGAGTTTTATGGGCTTGGAAGGCAACCCCATCTCCTAGGCAGCAGGGAATCATACACACTACACACTTATCTATAGGCCCAGAAGAAAGTGTAACTATGCATAAGCTTTGAAGGCCTGTATACCAGCAGTGATTATAGCAGGGTGTGACTGCTGTCCCCAAACTGTTCAACTCTACTTACAAAATACTGCAAAGATAGCAGTAAAAAAGATATTCAGGGAAGAGGGTGGCCCATTCAGGCTCCATAACTGGAGAGGAAGCAAACACTTGTAAACTTTTCATATAGGGCACAGGATGCTTCTAGGTTGTCTTAGCCAAAAATGTCATGTGGAAGAGCAAAAGGAACAAAATTCCTGGGATGTTGATGTGAATAAAATGCCACCTTAGAGTCTGATAGAATTAGTGTTAGGTCAGGGAAGGTGGGGATGACACAAGTCAGCTATTTTGGATAGTGTGGGAATAATACTAAAGTTATTTCGAGGTCTAGCTGGGAACTTGAGTGAAGGTGCAAGGGTGCACCCCTCGGTAATGAGAAGCCGCTATGCCCCAGTCTAAAATGCAAAATGTGCTTTACATTTTGAAGAAAAAAATCAGTATCTGAATGGTACTTATGGCTTAATTTAAATCTGGAGAAGATAGAGGTAAGACTTATTGGCTGGGCTTGAGAAGGACTACAACTCCTCCTCTCCCCCCACCCGGCAACAAAACTTGAAGATACATTGATGATGATTTCTACTAAACATTGTAAATCCAGCATATAAAAATTCCTGGATCTTCAAATGCACCTAGTATTCCAGGAGTATTGTAGTTGATAGCAGCCAACGTGCTGCTACAGTCTACTTTCAGAACCAGGTCTTACCATGTAATGTAAGCCATCATCACTTTTGCACGTTATTAGTACTTGTTATGTTAGCACACTTGTAGATGTCTAATAAATTACATGAGGTAAAGATTATGGGCACACATGTTCGGCAGTGCTAGCCATAGTTGTTGCTGGTGATCCTTCATGGTCAAAGAAGATCAGTCCCACAGGTCAAGTAAGGGATTGTAAATGAGTCCATTGATGGCTAAGAAGGCTGATTCTAGAGCCACTGACTCTCTGGAGAATGCCACAGGCAGTGGTTAAAGGGAGGATGGGACCCTGCATTTCTTAGTCTTGTTTCCTTTTCTTCTGTTTCTGTCATTTTTCTGCCTCCAGGGTGAGATGGTTTTCCTCATAATAAGATGTAGCTTCTCTCACAAGGCATCACCATGTAACCCTGTCCTGCACTAGTTTTTTCCCAATTTCTGGTGTCAATGCCACACGTGTTAATGTTTAGCTTGAGGGTGTCCTTGAATCATTTCCGCTGGCCCCCACATGTCCTTTGCTTAGTTAGGAGTTTAGCAGTTGTTTTAGTAAACATACATCAGGCATGTGCACACAGCGCCCTGTCCACCATAGCTGATTGTAACAAGACAGGGCCCTGTTATTAGGGGTGTGGGGGAGTCTGAACAGCTCCATACCCTGGAAGTACATCCTTATGCCCACACCAGACCTGGTAGGACTCACCAAACACTGGGGAACCAGGTCCAGGGACACAGTGAGTCTCCCAGAAAGGGAGCTGACATAGGTGTGGTGAATGAGGAAGAGTCAGCCACATGGGTCAGCATCAGCAGGGGGAAGAATAAAAGATGCTGAAAACAACCTCAAGGGTCTGCACCTGGCTGAAGCAGGCTGCTTGGAGCCTGGGGTTACCAGGGATTAGGCAGCCACCAGGACTGGCCCAAGAGTAGGGCTCCTGCCTGTTTGTTTGTTTGCTTGTACAAGCTGGCAGGCTCTGAAAAGCATCTGAGAGATAAGAGGGAGCCAGAAGGTGAAGCCTGTGAATACCCACTGGAAGACAGCTAAGTGCTAGTTTATTTGTTGAACTTTCTGTGCTCATTTTGCATTTCTGACAAGTCCCAGCTAGCCTCAGGGTGTTATACATTAGCCTGGCTGCAGCAGAGGCTAGGGCCCTGAACAGCGAGTCCTTTGCCAATGCCAGCAGCAAAAGTAAAAATGGTCAGCCCTGCTAGCTTGACCAAACATGCCCTGCTGTAATCTTCCCAGAATCTGGCAATAGCAGCTTCCACTGATGTTGAATAATTGGTACTTCCATACTTGTGCTGTTAGCATTGGTGAGGATACTAGCATTTGGCCTTCTAGGCTTTTCAGGTAGTCCCTGTAGGTCACCCAAACTTCACAGCCATAGAGAAAAGTTGGGATTACCACAGCCTTACATAGTGGGAGCTTTGTTTGGATCCCGATGTTGTGATCATTGAACGCACAATGATTCAGTCTTCTAAAGGCAGAGCTGGCATATCAGATCCTATACCGAATCTCCTTATCGATGTTGGCCTACTTCGAGAGATGGCTGTTCCGAGGTATGCAGCGTTCAACATTCTCCAGCTTCTACCCATCAATGAGGATCTTTCCTGGAGTTGCTGACTGGACCAGAGCAGGCTGGTGAAGCACCTTCTTCCCCACAACGTTAAGGATAAGTTCCAGGCACTGGTATGTTTGAGAGAATCAGTTAAGGGTCATTTGTAGGGCTTCTTCCATATGTGCAACAACAACACAGTCATCAGCATACTGAAGAAGATTTGAGTAATCAAAAAAAAGGGTGGGAAGAGAATGTAAAAGAAATCTAACAATTTGCTGACAATCATGACATGTGGAGCTTCTTCAGTGCAAGCATACTTTGTATGGACCAAGTTCTTGCAGACTCATTTCATTTAGAACCGAAGACAGCAAACTGAAATCAAAGCAATGAGCCCATCAGAAACCTCTAGAAAGAGCACTACCAAATGCTCCTGAACCAAGAATTGACAGTGACTGATGAAACCATCAAATCCATCCTGCAGCATCCAGTAAGAGAAGCACTTGCCAGTCCACCAACTTCTGAAGAAGTCCACCAGGTAATAAGACAGATAAAGAACAACAAAGCATCTAGCCCTGTTGGCACACCAGCTGACGTCTTCAAAGCTGATGGAAAAACTGTGACCGACAAGCTCTACACAGCTTCTCAAAATCTAGAACACTGAGGAAATTCTCAGTGATGTAAAGGATGCCAATAGTGTCACCATTTTTAAAAAGGGAGATAAGCCTGTCTGTGGAAACTATTGAGGTACTGCCTCCTCACCATGGTTGGGAAGATCTGCACTCAAATTCTGTTGAACCAACTGCTCCCTCTTGCCAAGGACATTTTTCCCAAGTCTGAATGCAGCTTCAGACTATCAAGAGACAATATAGACATGACTTTTGCAGCCTGGCAGATCCAGGAAAATGCCAAGAATAACACCAGAAACGCTATATGGCCTTTATTGATTTGACCAAAGCCGTCAACTTTGTTAAGTGTGAGGCTTTATGGAAGATCTTATCAAAGTTTAGCTGCCCAGGAATATTTACCACCATCCTAAGACTCCTTCGTGGCCACATGAGTGCCTTTATCCTATGCAGGTGTGCCACTAAGGAAACTTTTGCCATTTGAACTGGAGTCAAACAGGGATGCGTGATTGCACCAATTTTGTTTTCCATCTTTCTTGAGATCATCAAGATGCTCATCCGTGTCCATCTGCTACATGGTATTGATATCAAGTATAGGATGGACAGGAATCTTATCAATCTCTCCTGCCTCTGTGCCAAAACCAAAGTTACTTTGGCCTCAATTGTGGAACTAACAATAATATCTCTGTCATAACAGATGCTCAATAACGCCACAAAATTTTGCATAGATGCAAGGACAGGACCAAAGTTTTGACTTGTTATATAATCCTGCTTCATTCTTTGCTATCTGGAAACAGCCTTTCTCTATGTGCACCACTGTGGTAGTTGAATCCACTGAAAGGATTGGCTTTCCTTAGATTTTAAACATATTATGAGTTGAGAATAGATGCAAGGGATATCAGTAGGAGTCAGATTGTACTCTTTGTTGCTTATCTATTTAATATACAACATCTAAGTCTATGGAAGATAAAATATGTTTTTAAACATCTAATCTGACAATTGTATAGCAATGAATGTTTACACTTGTGATCTTCAGGGGACTGGTTCTTCCAAACTCCCTAATGAAACCTAATACCCTGAAATGCCCTCTTAACTTTAATGGAATCTTGAACATGGTCATAATGTAGGACCAAATTCAAAATATCATATACTCTTTTTGATATTGACCTCTTCTGAAAAGTGCTTTGAAATCTACTGATAAAAAAGCACTGGCTAAAAGGTACATATTAATAGTATTTTTCTTGCTCAATAAAATCCTAATTCCATAAAGTTCTGATTGAAATCTTTGGGACCATTGGAATAAAATGCTATTCAACTGAATTCAGTGTGACAGCTCTTTCAGTAAGTAACCACATATTGCATGCATCTACACATGTACTTAAAGTACAGTAGCCTATTTAACTGTTCATTAGAGTATCACAGCAGAAGCCATGCTAATATGCTAATGCACAGTAAAATTAGGCTACTGCGCATTAAGCGTCACTGCAAAAGTGTGCACTTTCGCTACTGCGAATTAGGGCAGCCTAATGCACATTTAGTTATTATCTCGCACTAGAGGTACTGAGTTTAGTGCACGGTTGCAAAAATTCATTAATGAACATGCTCCTACCCTGTGGCTGACTGATAGAATCTGACCCTCTACTTTCTTTTAAATACTAATCAATTTAGTTTGTTTCATGAGGCATTTTTTTTTTTGCTATTGTGACAGACTTACCAGATCAAACTCCAACGTGTCCAAGGGCTTGAAAATCCTCCATTTTGATTGCTGGAGCCAATCCACTAATCAGGAAAAAGCTGGGGGAAAGTGGGCACCACCCCATTCCTGAAGGGAGGGAGAGAGGAGCTCCCCAACCAGACTGTGGACTGCAGGATAGCAGGTCCACCGGAGAGTGTGCTCGGCATAGAGCATGTTCAGCATGCTGCAGCAGGAGGAGAGCATGCTCGGTATGCTGGGGCAGACATGGCAAGGGATAGTGATGAGCTCCAGAGAAGACAGTCCTCGGGACCCCACTTGAGCCTCTGTAGTGTGTGGATTGGTCCACGGCGCTTAGGCTCTGGGAGCCACTTGAGGTGGCTCGAGCCTGTGAACCTGGCAAGCAGCTGGGTGGGTGATGCATGGATCGGTGCATGGAGAGCTGGCCCTGGGAGCAGCTTGAGGCTACTTGGGCCCCACATGGTGTGCAGGTCGGCGCACAGAGAGTCAACCTTGAGAGCAGTTTGAGGCTGCTCATTTTAGACCTGGCTCTATGCCGGGTAACCAGAGCCATGCAGTGTGGCTCAGCAATAAACTAAAAGAGCCTGAGTGCCCAGAGCAGGGCCCGGGAAGGGGAAAGACCCCCAGTGTAAGGCCGGGGAGCTGGAGCCAGTAAGGTCTCAACTCCCATAGGAGTGCCCTGGGTGCCCAAGTGCCAAGCACCAGTCCATTGAGAGGAGCCAGAGGTGCCGCTGGAGAGAGGCCCTTGCAGGACTGGCAACCAGGGGATGAGCCTTGGCTGCTTCAGAGCAGGAGTGGGAGTTCCTGGGGAAGCGGGTCCAACAAGGACAGCGGGCTTGGGAGAAGAGGGTCTGCAGCCTCCACCCTCTTTCATTGTGGGGGGAGGCATGTCCACATCCTGGGGCCCTAAAGGGGAGGGTCTCCAAGGAACATCCTGTGTGGTGCTGAGTGCACCCCATGGTAAAGGGGTTCCTCAGAGCATCCAGCCCATTGGAACCCTGACCACAAGTGTTGTCATACATTTCCCGGGATGACTGGTGGAAGTCCTCCCCCACCAAAGGTTATGAACACTCCAATAATTGCCTTAAGTCTGTTAAGAAACTATAGTAAGATCTGGAAAAGTCATGCTAAGCTGAGGCTTGTTCATAACAAGTAAAAATCCTGATGCTGCAAGTTATATATTGTTTCTGAAGAAACCATGAACTATCCCATCAGTATATCTGCTATCCATAGGAATTTCAAGCTGGCTCCTAAGTGTCTGGTTACTCCCTAACCTCATGTGTTTCCTGATTATCAATCAGTTTCTTGAGATGTTCCAAACCAGATAACCCCTTGTCAATAGAAAAGACAATAATTTACACTATTGAGAATGCTTTGAAGAAGCTGAACGAAGGGTATAAAAATCTGTAAAAAGCAGCAAAGTGTGTGTGCTTCAAGAGGAGAACTCTCTCTCTCACACCACCCGCTGTTCTTCTTGAGAGGATGAAAGAAACAGATCATCTCCCTTCAAGGGAACTTTACCTGTCAGCATTGAAACCCAAGTGCCTTGGACTAGTGAGATCCCAGCTCTCTCTGTCTCTCTCTCTCTTTCTTTTCTTTCTAGGCATAAAATTCTGAACCTGAACTGTATTAGTTAAGCTTGAGCTAAGTTTCCCCAAATACTTAGTGAATCCAGGGTAGTATTGTAATTGTTTGTGTTTGTTTTTCCTTTGCATGTCTATTACTACTAGTACCATTATGTATTTCATATATTTAGCAATAAATAACTTTTATAGTCAAACTGGTAGTAACTGGGTATATTTTTCCTTCTCTACTTCTCCTTCCCCACTTGCTCTGCAGCAACACTTCTTTTACCTAAGCTAAAGATCCCTGTGAAGCCTCAAAATACTGTGAGGTCTGCTCATCAAAAGGTAAAAATTGGGACGTGCTGAGTTTGAAACACATAAGGGGATCAGCTTGTAGAGGCTCGTTGACCCAGTTTGGCTCAGACATGCCCTAATAAATTGAATGCTGGCCCATGAGGGTGTCAGCTGGACACCCAGCCAGATTCAGAGGTATTCTGTTTACCTGTGTGCTTGTGTCTGACTGCAGTTTATTGTTGCTCTGATGAACTGATTCTTGGCATATGAGGGTGTCAGCTTGTCCATGCTGATCAACCCGGCCGGGTCAGGTGTGTCACGTTAATCTGTCTGTATTTGTGTGTGTATGACTGATTTGGTGACTGGAGGAACCCAGCCCCATTGAAACTGAGTCCTGCCAGATAGCTCCACTGGGGGTGAGGACTTGCAGAAGGGAGAGATACAGCTCCGTATAGAAACACAAGCAGCACATTGATAGAATTACAAAGACCCTAGAAACATATCCCTAATAAGTGAGCACACCCGAAGGTGATGGGCAAATCAGGTAAGTCAGTGGGTGAGACCCTGTCTCTCACCCACTTATGCCTCAATTTACATATTCACTGGCTGGCTTTCTTGCATGCATACTGGCCTTTGGCCTCTTTACTATTAATTCCATACAGGAAGAGCACACACCAACTGTAGATGCTTCCTCAGCCTAAAGAAGAATTTTTAAACTGAAACGCTTGCTAAGAATTTTTTTCCAACTATTTAGTTGATCTAATAAAAAGATATTAGATTTACCCAAAGAACCATTTCTGCCTATGCCCTTAAACCATCATGGCTACAACCTACACCTCTGTATTTCATCCACGATTTTTTGTATCTAGTAGATGTATGAAGTGGAGTTCACAGGATCATCTAAGAAAGGTGTTTTGTACATCCCCTTTGAATATTAGAACTGAGAGACTGGAGAGAGAGTGGTTGTTTTGTGAAAAGTGTGTACCCACAGGAAATTGGGTATTTTTATTTTTGATGTTTTTTCAGTGTGCATTCATTCTTGTACACAGTTGTTGTTTGGTTTCCCCTTCATATATTCCATCATGGCATTCAGTGCACTGGATGAGATATAGTACATTTCTGGAGGTGCAGGTGGGGAATTTCAAGGAAGGACAGATGAAGACTGCTCAGCTGGCAGCATGATACCTTACCTTTGATCTTTGTGCTTTCCAGTGCCCTATCAGTATGTCCTGAAAGGATATCTGTGTGCTCTGGGAATGTGGTAGGAGTGGGGCTTTCTTTCAGTTGCTTCCTGCTGTTTTCAGATGATATAGTCAGCCCTGTGCTGTACCAGAGCCTGGTGGGTACGAATGAATGCATGGGACTGCCAAGGGCAGTTGTCACTGCCTTTCCACTTCCAGCTACCGAAGGTTTCACAGGGCTCCAAAACCCAGGAGCTGGTTGACCCTGCTGAAGCTGTATGAAAACTATAAGCTTACCAATATGGCAGTGTGTGTTCTGGCTGGAACCACAGTCTTAGCACCTCTGGAGCCCAGAAACTGAGTACTGCTGCTCAGCCTCTCCTGTCCTTGCCACTGAATTCAGTGGAAGAAAGAGGGGTAGAGGAGGTGAACAGTAGGGCTGTGTGAGGCTTCAGACAGTGCTTTGGATCAGGAGAAGCTTTGGATGCTTTGGATTCTGAAGCAGCATGTCTGGATTGAATCTGTGGCTTCTTTAGGCTTTCTGAAGTGATTCAGAGCTTCCAAACTTCTTTGGAAAAGCTTTGGAGCTGAGTCAGAGATCCAGCCATAGGGTATAATGGGGAATCAATGAAATATCTATAACTTTGTTGGGTTTTGGATGAAACTTGCAGAAGTGGTAGCTTCTGCTGAGAGCATGAAGTCTTCCATGTTTCAAGAAGATTGGTATAGGGGTTTGGGGGAAACTATACCCCAAATTCTTAAAAGAGCCACTGGCGGGAATATTTGAACGCTCGTGGTGCATGGGCCAAGTCCCGGAGGACTGGAAAAGGGCCAATGTGGTCCCCATTTTCAAGAAGGGGAGGAAGGAGGACCTGGGGAACTATAGGCCAGTCAGCCTCACCTCCATCCTTGACAAAGTCTTTGAAAAAATTATCAAGGCTCACATTTGCGAGAGCCCAGCAGGACAAATTATGCTGAGGGGAAACCAGCACGGGTTCATGGCAGGCAGATCATGCCTGACCAATCTAGTCTCTTTTTATGAGCAGGTTATGAAATGCCTGGACACAGGAGGAGGGGTGGATGTCGTATACTTAGACTTCAGGAAGGCCTTCGATACTGTATCCCACCCCATACTGGTGAACAAGTTAAGAGGCTGTGACTTGGATGACTACACAGTCTGGTGGGTGGCAAATTGGCTAGAGGGTCGCACCCAGAGAGTCGTGGTAGATGGGTCGGTTTCGACCTGGAAGGGTGTGGGCAGTGGGGTCCCGCAGGGCTCGGTCCTTGGACCGATACTCTTTAATGTCTTCATCAGTGACTTGGACGAGGGAGTGAAATGTACTCTGTCCAAGTTTGCAGATGACACAAAGCTATGGGG
>NW_005841960.1:2520683-2528393 GCF_000455745.1 Alligator sinensis | reverse complement strand
TTCCTGCCTATGCAGGCGGTCAGACTCAATGATCTATTGAGGTCCCTTCCGACACTAACATCTATGAATCTATGAAAAGCAAAAATCATGGCACATGTATATGTTACACCATGGGGGCGGGCTGAAAACTGCAGGGGCGGTGGCCCCTGGTAAGGCCACAAAGTCTGCCAAGTTTCAAGAAGATAGGTGCAGGGGTTTGGTGGGAACTGCACGTCAAGCTGTTGACAGTCAAAACTCATGACATGGGTGACACTGTGTGTGTTAAGGCGCAGCAGGGTGAAAGCTGCAGGGATAGTAGCCCCTGCTGTGGACACAAAGCCTACCAGATGTCAAGGAGATAGGTGCAGGGCTTCTGGGTTCTGGGGCCCTGCACCTCTAGCTGCTGACAAGCAAAACTTGTGACATGGGTGCTTGTTCAACTGACTGTCCCTGTCTTGGGGCAGTTGATTGTCTGTATTGATTATTTCCTCTCCTTAGTCTGTGGTTTTGTAGGTGTTAATCCTTGCTCATTAATGAGTTAACGAGCCTGCAGCTTTCACCCCACTGCTCCTTAACAAACACAGTGTCACCCATGTCACGAGTTTTGCTTGTCCACAGCTTGAGGTGCAGTCCCCCGCAAATCCCTGCATCTATTTCCTTGAAACTTGGCAGGCTTTGTGGCCTGAGTAGGGGCCACCACCCCTGCATTTTTCAGCCTGCTGCACCTTAACACGCACAGAGCCATCTACATCACGAGTTTTGCCTGTCAGCAGCTTGAGATGCAGTTCCCCCCAAGCCCCTGTACCTAACTTCTTGAAACCTGGCAGATCTCGTAGCCTCAGCAGGGTATACCACCCTTGCATTTTTCACCTCCATGGGGTGTAACACATACATGTGACATGAGTTTTGCTTTTATAAATTTGGGGTGCAGTTCCCACTGAATCCCTGCACTGATCTTCTTGAAGCTTAGCAGACTTCATGCTCTCAGCAGAGGCTACCATATCTGCAAGTTTCAACCAAATCAGACAAAAACCAACAAAGTTATAGATATTTCATTGATTCCCCATTATACCCTATGGCCGGATCTCCGAGGCGGCTTTGAAGCTTCGGAGCTGCTTCAGCTGGATCAAAGCAGGAACCAATCTGGAGCTCTGGATCGGATCCCTGGCATCCGAAGTGGCTGGATCCAAAGCTGGATCAAATAGCTGCCTACTTGCACAGGCCTAGTGAACAGAAGCAATGCTCAGCTCCTGGGCTCTCGAACTGGAACTGCATGTGGCTTCATCCAGACCTGGTGCAGACATGACAGTGTATTCAGACCTTTCACACCGCTCTGGAATCCAGGAGCTAAATGCCTTTGTTGTTCATCCTCTTTTTTTCCCTGCCGCTGAATTCAGTGTGGGGAGAGGGGAATTGGAACGTGAAATAGTGGCTGTGCTCAACTATAGAGCTTCATGTAATCTCTAAACTCACTGGCAGGTGAACACCACTGCTGTTCATTGCACCACTGATTTAGAATATTTCATAATCACTACAGATGTTTTTTGCTCTCAGTATTTAGGTTGATGTTAGAAAAGATGTTAAGGTGCTTGCAGACATGCCCCCCCCCCCCCCCGCCCCCCCCCAAAAACCCCCCCCCCTGCCCCTCCTCAAAAACCCAGTGCTTTACTTTAAACTCAGCATGTTCCTGCACCAAGCTCGGTGCTTGCCAAGAAGAGGCAGTGCTTACTTGAACCTGGCTTTCCTGACATCTATAAAGACTGGGTGCTTTAGTAGGGGTTGTTTAGTGGTTTAGTAGTTGATTGAATCATCTTTAGATAAAAGTGCCAAAAAGGCTCACTGAAGTGCCCAGTCTTTACAGACCTGGAAACCTGCATTGAAGTAACATGCTTCTTCCTCCAGTAAAGTGTGGTCTTTTTGTTGTGTGTGTTTAAACATGTACAAACAGCCTTAGTTCCTAGGTAATTTATATAGAGCTCTGTTGGGAAGTACCTCTTTGTATATGAAATCCTTCTGCCAGGCAGTAGTCAGAAACAACAAAGGCCGGGTTCAAATTTTGGGGTACTGTGAGAGTTGAGCTACGCCTGCAAAATATATCACTCTCTCATTTTAATATGAACTGGTAAATTTCCTTTATTTCTCACCTGCCATGGCTTTGATGGAATCAGGTAGGGAAATAAACACAGTCCTGAGAGATGACGAAGATATAGAATTTGTGGTTCAGCAAAATAACTCTTCTGCACAACTATGTCTCTCTTAGACAACTAACATCTTAGATATATTTAGTTCTCACTCTCTTTGGGAACTCTCACTATCTTGGTTGCTTGCCCCATTCTCCTCCGCACGGGTCCCAAGAGGTCCCAAGCAAATGGCAATTTTGTGCCACCTTGTATTTTCTACTGATATCAAAATGTGGGGTTCTCTTCCCTTTGTTAATCCTCATCCAATCTTGTTTCTTTCTCTTTTAGGACCCTGGGAAGGTACCAGGCATCCCCAGGTATCAGACTCACCAACTTGGAGGTCTCCACTGTCACCTCACTTCAGCTTCCCAGGTAAGTCTCTCTCTGGGACTCTTCTTCCATTCCTTTCTCTCTGCTGTCTGTTGTCTCTGTCTTATAGTCTCTCCATATTTCTTCTGGGTTTCTTTCTTCTTCTGTCAGGAACTAATTCCAGGCTCCATTCCACTTTAAATACTTCCAGCTTTCTCCTGCATCTCTCACAGCCGGCACTCTCCCTTTGCTCCCTCCACACATGCAGCTCTTTGTTTTTGTTTTCATCTGGGTCCCTCTTTCCTGAATCCGGGTATCTCCACCTGTTTCTCTCCTTGGGCTTGTTGCCAAGGTAAGTTCTCTGTTTCCCTTTGCTCACTCAGAGTTCTGTGACAAGGCAGACTTGTTGCCCTGTCACCGGTACCCAATAGTTTTCACTGTGACTTGAGCCCCCACACAGAAATCTGAGACTACTACATTTGGCTGGGGTGTTCCACATACACAAAAACCCCTCCTTTCAAGCAGAGTAAACACAAAAGAATATGTTTATTACAGTAAACAAAGGTGAAGAGAGCAAAAGGAACACCAAATGCAATTCAATCGACATATAGTCTCTACTTTGCACCCCTTTTGGGGAGACTCCATCCAGGCAGTCTGAGATATGGGGGCTTACCCAAGGGGTTAGCTCTTGGGGCCTACACACCAATACCTGCTACTTGGTAGGAGAGTCCTATGAGCTTTTCTTTGGGATTCACTGCATATCAGGGAGTGCCTAGAAAGCATAGGTCCTTTTACGGTGCAAGGGACTCTTTGTTGCTCCCTGGGAATATATAGAGCAGTGTTATAGGCTCATGTTCACTGTACTGGTACTGGCTGATGACCATGGCCTGCCCCCATGGGCCACTCCACACCTGGGCCTATTTGCCCAGCACAACTTGTTGTTCACACTGGGTATACCTTTGGAGGTGTTGATCAGTGGTTCCCTGAGAGCCCAGGGGTGACTCTGTTGGCACATCTTCTATGGGGCTTCTCCTTCCCTACCCACCCCTCTCAACTTGGGTGTCACAATTTGGGCCTGTAGGCACTCTGGTGTGATGACAGGGCTTTTCCTCTGGGGCTGGATGCCCAGTGAAAATGGATGCTGCAAGGCTCTTGCTGCTGTTCTGGAATTGTCCAAGAATCACAACACAACCAAATATCTAACTTAAATAGCTCAGATTGGACAGTGGGCAGGGTGATGATGCCCCTGCACCAAGTAATTCCCCTATGGGTGTGGATTGATTTGGAGCCCAGTGCACCCTTTGCTCAACCACCTTCAAGTTCACTATGCCTCTTGGAGAGCCAGTTTTTTGGAATGGGTTCTCCCCATCCTGTCACTAGTCCAGATATAGCATTGCCTTGTGGCATCCTCCTCCATGATTGTACGAGGCTTGCAGTTCCACTAGATCCCTGTCATCACACTCTGAGCTTGCAGATGCTTTGATGGGGCATGTAGTGTTAGGGAGGCTCTGCACCAGGGTTTCTCCTTGGTTGGCACCCACAGGGCCCACTGGGCTGCCCTCTCCCTGCCCCATCTGACCTGTGTACTTCTGTATGGTCCTATGCATACAGTGGAGAGTTGCATTGCATCTGGGCTGCACTGCTCGCTGGCTGCATTGGGTGAACTGGCATCCAGTCAGGTCCCTGGTGCTCTATCGGTGATAGAGGCTTCCTGAGATTTCCTGGGAATTCCTGCCTTGGGGAAAACAACTAGCCTCCAACCAGTTGTAAGATATGTGTCCAGGTTTTTCCTGGATGCCTCAGCTGCAGGACACATACATACTACCTTTCTGGGCATGTTGGCCCTAGGGGAAGATTCTGTTTTGGTTTTTTTTCTGGTAATGGGGAGAGCATCCTGCTACATTTCCAGCACTCCAACATGCTCTCTGCCTCCCTCCATCTCCAGGCCCATTTTAAACATGTGGCCTCCAGGCCCCTGGTCAACCATTAGTGTTCTTTTTTCTGCACAGTGTCAGCTAGCTTAATCATGGTCCATCCACTTTGGTTGTGACACCATAGTGAGTTGGCGGGGGCCTGCCACAAGTGGTGATGTCCATTTCCATGTGGTGGCTTTGGGGGATAGGGTGTTAATTGCACCCCAACAATCTTAATTCCAAATCCCCAGCTCTGCTGGGGCAAAATACTGCAAAAGAACTTAAAAGAAGGGGAGGCAGGCCTATCCTGGTCCCTGGGCATGAACTGAAAATGGGCTCACCTACCTAGCTAGGCTAAGATACAAGAACTGCTAAAGCACCAAAGGTCACCAGGCTCCAAATCCTGACCCACATTTTACCAGGCTCCAATCCCACCCAAAACCTAGGAAAGCAAATAGGGGACAAATAAAGGGAAAGAAGAGGAGTTTAGGACTCAGAATCTCTCAGTGCCCTGTACCTGAGAGCTCCCTTTCATACTGACTCCTCCAACTGGGATCCTTCCTGGGGTCCATCCCAGCCCCCAGCTCCCTTTTACTATGTACCTGACATGACATCACCCCAAGTATCCAACCAGGGGTCAGTCAGGCCTTCAGCTGTTTTGTCTTAGGCAATTAAACTTGGCAGTGTTTTTCTTTAAATTAACCAATCAGGCTAGGAGTCTGATCTCCCCCTCTTTAAATGTGACTGAAACTAGTTTTTGTTTACAGTACACAGCAAGGGGTATTCCCAGACAATAGGTCTCACAAAAGCTACAGGTATTTGCCTACATTCAGTATCTCCTGTCTCTTTCCAGCTTGCCCACACAGGGGGGAGAAAACAAGATATTCAGTTATAAAAAACATGGGTACATGCAGCACAGCAGGAAAAAAGTCATATTTAACTAAAACCATATACAACAACATACTTTGCAATGCAAAATGGCTTGTAAATCTTGTGTAGGTTACATGTAGGTACAGAATATTACTACTAGTTCAGTGCATTACACTACTTCAGTGCACTTAGCATGATTATTATGAGCCATTGTTAAATATACCAAAGATACAAATATTTCACGTGCATAGTTTATATATAAATTACTTAGGAACTGTTGAACTTATTTGCTAAACAGCTAGACACTGGGAGGAAAAACAAAATGCTAACTCCTAAAAAAATATTGCTGGATTTTGAAGGTTTATCTTTGAAGAGTTGCTACTTCAAAGAACTGCACAGCTTTATAGTCATTAGGCATAACCAGTGGAGAGACATTGGGTTCGTATCTAAGCATACTACAGGGCTTTGACTCAATCACTTTATCTAAAGTAATGAGGAATTAAAAAAAAAAATCAGGCCCCATCTTTTTTCATGCTGTGATAGTAATTATTTCACTGGGAAAAACAAGCTATGCTTAATATAATTTAGGCCCTGATCCTGCAGACACTTACATAGGGTATTAGTGTTCAGACCATTCCTCCAGTATCCAGTAGCAGACTGTTCTCACCCTCCTCACCCTTTCTTCAAAGGGACTTGGAAGTCATGCTTAACTCTGCCCCAGAGCACAGTAGCCAAAGAAGTCATAACTTACTACTCCTCTTCCCTTTCTTCAACCAGCCTTCAAGGCTGCTTCTTTTTGGGCACTGACAGAAGCGACATTTTGTTACATGATTACCCTCACGAAGCACTCTGCAGCTGTGGCCTGACAGAAGTGAAGTGAACAGCTGCAGAGCACTTTAAAAGTGCCTGATCATGCAACAATCTGAATCCTCATTATGTGACGGTTCAGATGAAGGTGCCCCTTGACTATGAGAGTGGCCTTCCTCTGGACCCTCTCAAGGTTAGCCACATCCCTTTTGAAGTGTGTCGCCCAGAACTGGATGCAGTACTCCAACTGTGGCCTGACCAGTGTCGCATAGAGGGGAAGAATCACCTCCCTGGACCTTCTTGTGATGCATTTGTAGATGCATGACAAGGTGCGGTCAGCCTTACTGACTGCTTCCTCACATTGGCAGCTCATGTCCATCCTGGAGTCAACAATGACTCCAAGATCCCTTTCAGCCACTGTGTTGTTGAGAAGAGTGTCCCCCAGCCTATAGGTATGTTGCAGGTTCCTTCTTCCTAGAAGCAGAACCTTGCACTTGTCTGCATTGAATTCCATTCTATTCTCATCCACCCACCTCTGTAACCATCTCTTTGTGAAAGCCGAGGTATAAACAGGCACTCAGGTAACATGCTTTATTTGTCTGACATAGGCAGAAATGCAGGAGGAAATTTGTTCCGAATCCTGGGGGCAGGATAAGCACATACAGAAAAGCACCTCATAGCACATACACAAAAGGTTCTTGGAGAGATTGAACACTGCTGCTGCTGCCTTCTCCACCCATTCCCTGCACACAGAACTACCTGGATCTGCACAAGCATTGGGGAAGCATTTTCTTCACTCAGGGGGAGCCCTACTGACTTTTCATTCTCTGCACCACTGAAGAGAGGGCTGACAGCCTTTGCTGGCAGCTCTCCAGCTCCCCTTGCTGGAAAGTGCTAGGAGAGTAAGTTCCCAAGAAGTGTTTTTTTCCCTTCTGGGTAGCTTGCCCTCGGAATATGAAGCAGGTCACATGATATGACAGTTTTCATAAAGTAATATTACCTGTTGCTTGATAGATAACATCTGCTAGAGGCCTTAGACACATAAAACTTCAAGTGTGAGAGTTGCCCCATTACCACTGATGGAATGTCTTTTGTGTTCTAAATTAGACATGTGTTAATAGGAACAGGAAACTGCATGAAGCTGTCCATCACAGAATTAATGTTCAGGTTGAGATTTAAAAACAAACAAACCCTTTTTCCATATTTTGGGATCTAATTACAATTAAGACTACACTATATTAGACTAATTTAAAAACAACAACAACATAACGTTCTTGGTTTCTGCTCCCCAATATTAATGGGATGGAATATTGAGAATGCAAAACCAGGGAAGAATCTCCAAACTGTTGGCCAAAACCCTACTCTGAAGATATCTAAGCTGTTTATAAAGATTTGTCTACATCAACTTGCCTGAGGGGTCACTTGTTAGTGAGTCAATTAGTCCTACCCTCTGGTTCAGCTACTCCCATGCCTGTCCTAGAAACCTTGTTTCCTGGTGTGCAAGGGCTCCTGTCAAAGCACAAGAGAAAGCCATCCCTCCCCCACAACTCCCTGCATGGGAAGTGGGCAGAACAGTGTGGCCAAGACCTTTGTTAGTGGTTCCCCCTTGCCTCTGACTCAGGGCAGGTTTGCTGCAGGAATGTCTCCCCCGC
>NW_005841960.1:2494667-2520405 GCF_000455745.1 Alligator sinensis | reverse complement strand
AGGAATGCCTCACTGCCCAACCAGGATCCATTTGCCCTTTGAAGCATGCTCTGGGGCTCCTACCCAGGACAACAGGCAACTTGGGACTGTGTCTGTCCCCACTACCTGGCATAGCTTTCCCTGCTCCACTCACCTGTGTCCTGGGCTTGGCTCCAGACTGTTCAGTTAATATAGTTAATATAGACATCTTTAAGGTGTTAAGACACATGGGTTAAGGTGCTTTAACTAATCATGTCTAAATTTGATATCTTCTTTATGCAGGTATCAAATTTAGGTGCAATTAGCCAAAAATTGCCACTTCTAAGGTGCATTAAGGGTGCATACATGTAGATCCGTGCCCTTAATAGGTCTTAAAAATGGCTAATACATCTTAAATTACCACGTATAGATGGTTCTGTTTGGAATACATACTAAAGTAATCAAAAACTGCAGGCATATACCTAAAATTATACCAATGGTTTGCTGGACCTTCATATCAGAGACCCATGTCACCACCAACATGAGGTCCTCCCCTGAACATTTCTCAGTCTGCACCAAGGAGGAGTTCAGGGGCTGAGCGCTTAATCTCCTTTCCCCATATTGAAGCCATGGGTAGATATATTATTTTCCCTCCAGCATTTTTGTATCAACTTAATAGGCCTGTAGTTCCTACTAGATCACTTCTTCCAATGTGTTGTGAATAAGGAGTACCTTGAATCAGTATCCTTTTTCTTGGAAAGGAACCCCAAATGTTCAGAATGTCTATCAGGACATATACATCCCTTTAGATGCCTTGGCACAATGTAATATGCAACCATCTTCTTCCCCAGCTAGCCATATGAAAACAAGTAGGAGAAACTGATATTTCTTGTCACCAATGAAAACATTTCATTTGGACATCTTGCTATCTTTAGGTATGTCTGTACTACGAGAGGAAGAAACATGGGGAGGGGGTGAGAGCTAGGGCTGAGGCCGGGGCCAATCATGTTTGGGGGACTGGAGGCTCCTACCCCCTCAGCCAGTGCTGGGTTGCACTGCCCTGGTATGCTGTGGTGGGCTTGGAGGGAGGGGGGAGCAGCTGGGGGCTCTCCAGGGTGCTGCCCAGGGCAGGATGAAGGGCGCTGTCCATGCTGCTGACTAGAGCAGGCTGCAGACACATTCGTTCAGTGATCTGCATTAAGGTACTTTAAGGTGTACACGTGTAGACATGTGCCTAAATCACCTTAATACCTTAGGCTAAGGCACATTAAGTTTAGGCACATGTAAATTCTCATGTAGACATGCCCACTGTGAAGAGTATGACTTAAATAATGAGTTAAAATACATTAAAAAATGGTAAATTGAGATTGTAAACTCAAGTATTCAGAAATACAGAAAATGTGGAATTAAGGTTGATTTGGAAACAGTAGTTCCCAGGTAATAGAGGAACATTTTCAGAAAATGTCTTGTTCAACCCACTGAGTTCTAGTCTGAAACATGTTCAGTGCAGATGGAGTCTTTACAGAATTTGGCTCCTGAATTATACCAAATCTCCGTTACATATGTCGAGGATGAAATTTCAGAAGTGAATAGCCTAGCCAATTTGTGGTGAGTAAAAAAATGCAAGATTCACATCATGCACATGAATGATCCTTCTTGCCAAAAAATCAAGATGCTGCTCAAAAGCACAAAGGCATTAATAGTTTTCAACTGCAAGTAAGTTCTCAATACCTACAAGCATTTTAACAAGAGCAAAACAACATATTTTCCCCAACACCATTCGGGGAAATAATTACATTGTTTTAGCTGAAATTTTAAAATTAAAATTCAACATGAAATTCCGATAAGGTGCAGCAGTTGAGAGTCTTGCATAGTGGAACTGTCAATATCTATATTAAAGTGGCCAAAACTTTACCTTTAATTATTTAAGTGTGAATTATACTTTTAAAGAAGGAGTGAAAGAATGACATCTAGACACTCAGGGGAGAGAGAAGCAGAGGATATCTATACACGTACTCTGCGGTGGAGGGGTGCTTTAATTAGACTGGCTTTCTGAGAGCATTCTTGTGTCAGCACAAGCTGGGAGCATGGCTCAGATGTGGGAGTATGGCTGAGACATCCCAGCCCTTCTCCTGGCACTGTTTTCAGAGTGGGAGGGGGGAAAAGGAGCAAAGGGAGTTTGTTCTGGGAGTTGCCCAGCTACTCCTGGAGGGTGGGGTGGGTGGATTGGAGCCCATCCACCCCCATCCAAAGTGAGGGAAGAAAGGCTGCAGAATCAGAGCCACTCTAAACTGAAGCTCAATCCCTCAAGCCCTTGGGACCCAACAGTGAATGTCTGTTGAGTCTGGGAGATCACTGTAACTCATGGCTCTTCTTGAAAAGTGGCTTGTGAGACTGGCTAGTGACTGTATCCTTGGATTTAAGGTGTAGCTTAAGAATTGGTATTGTGTTTATTTACTTTATGTCTCTGTCTTTAACTCAACATATGGTTACTAGTTTCTTATGCTTGTCCCATTTTTATAATTTCTTTTTCTGGTTGTATCTTTCCTGGTAGCCTGTGGGAAGAATGACTTCTAGACCCGTGATATAAAAATCTGACTCACTCCATGGAGAGGAAGACATATTGGGCACTGACAGATGTGCAGCTCCCTGGTCTAATTCATGGCACTCCAGAGAAAGCACCATGAGTTAGACCAACCCTCCTGACCCAACAGATGTTTGATGTTGAGTTGGGAGGATGGGAGATCAAGTTCTAATTTGGAGCGCATCCCACTGAGGAGCTGCACACATTAAGCTTCTCTACGCTAGCCCTTCTCTCTCCCAGTTCTGGTGCTGTATTAATGATGGGAGAGGGGAGACCAGAGGTAAGGGAGGTCTAAGCTTTGCCCAGGCTGCTCCAGACTGGGTGGTAGGTGGATTGGAGCCCCTCAGAGGTGGAATGCATCAGCCCAGGCCGAGCTACCTCCCCTCCCTTCTTACCCTGTCCCATCCTGCATATAGCACTGAGGTCAGGGCTAGGCTGCATCAACCCAGTTGCCTGATCAGGCAGAATTTAATGAAGGTTCTATGCTTTGGAGTGCCTTAATTTGAACCCTCACATAATGAGGGTTAATTTGTCATGCAATCAAGAACTTCTAAAGTGCTCTACAGCCATACACTTTTGTTAGGGCATGGATGTAGAGATCTTTCAAGGGGCTGATTGTGAGACAAAAATAACTTCTGTATGCACCCATCATTTCTTCCATAACCCAGAAGTGGGAGCCATGTAGCTGGTGGTGATCCCTTACTGTAGCTTCAGATTCTAGTGTAAAGGCAAGGAACTGAGAACTGCTGGAATATGGAGCTATCCTGAGGCAAATTTGGCTGTTCCTTGGGGTGAGTGGCAGCACAATGGAGATTAACTCAGCTCTCCGGGGTCCACCATGGATGGATTTGTGACAGGCTCTTACTTATTTTAACTACAATAAATGATAAAGTAGTTAATGCATTTATATTGTAGTTAGTAAATGGATAAACACCTATCCAAATTGGGTTTATAATGAACCATACTGTTCATTATAAACCCAATTTGTTGTAACTTTTAACTACTGTTGTAACTTTTAACTCTTTTTCCTCTGGTCCCATATTATTACCTTTGATCTGGTGGTCTGCATCAAACTCTGATGCTACTTTTTCCTGATCTCAGAATTCAGATTGTGCACTTCAGCATGTTACTTAAAATGAATTGATCATATATTAATGTAAAAAATATTACTGAACTGATTCATCCAGTTTTACTCTCAGAAAACAGAAACTGTATATAAAGGAACATACAGTTGAAATTGACTTTACCTTAAACTATGAATTTCAATGTAGCACTTTGGGGTTTTCATTAAGGTGAAAAAGGGGTGGCTTTTTTGGAGAGGGGACGGGGATGGGGTGGCAGGCAGAAGAATCTAGTATTTGCAGGCTTAATTTATGAAGGTATATTATAGGGAAACACATGCAATGAAGGTCTAATGTTAGACTGTAGTGAGTACTTGATTATTTTTTCCTCTAATGAATGAGGATAGACATCTTAAAGCTTGTCTTTCATATCATGAACAGCTTTAAGAGAAAAACAACGAGAACAGTATTTTACAATGAAGGAGAAAAAACCACTGAAAACTTTGAGAACTTCTAAGAAGCTATTTCATATAACAAATTTTTATGAATTATAGGGAAATGTGTAACAAAGGTCTAATGTTAGAATGTAGTGAGTACTTGATTATTTTTGTCCCCTAATGAATGAGGACAGACATCTTAAAGCTTATCTTCCATATCATGAACAGCTGTAAGAGAAAAACAAAAAGAACAATATGTTACAATGAAGTAGAAAAACCACTGAAAGCCTTGAAAACTAAGAAGCTATTTTCATATAAGAAAGTTTGATGAATTGCAATCAGTAATCCTTAACTGAAGTGAGGAAGAACAGAGAGCAGTACCCTGTGTGGGCATTTTTAATGCTGTGTTATGTAAAGTAAAATATAATTCTGGTTAGAACTTTTTAGCTTAACTGACGTTTTGGTAAAATATGTTTCAGTGGAGGCAAAACATTTTGTGGAGATGTATCTATTTCAACAACTATTTCATCAGGTTGACCCTCTGCCTTTTAGCTGAGTCCTTATCGTTTCTGCCCAGAATATGGGAAACCTGGATTCAAGTTTCTGTCTATTCAGAGTAATTCAAAAAAGAACTTGAACCTCAGTTTCCCACATCCCAGGTGGCAGCCCTAAACACCAGTATGCATTCATCCATGCACAGAATTTTTGGTCTGAGGTTCATGTGGTTTGTGTGTGCCTTGAGTGTGTTTTGTAGACACAACTCTGTTTTTCAGAAAACATTTGAAAGTCTGAAGTTACAGTCCAGTGAGATTGAAAAAAATCTGGAAATGAGCTTCCATAAAATTGTCATAATTTATATAGCACTATTAAAAAATTGGGGTCCATTCCTGCAATCCAGGTAGCCTATACACCTACAAAGCAACTGAATGAAGGTGTGTCATTGTGGACCTTTTATTTTTCTCAGACTACTTCTCTGTACTGTGTGTGATTTTTCAAATTGCTATATGAAAACCTAATTTATATGCACAGCATTGTGAGAGCTATGATTTCAAGTACTGTGAGTACTTTACTTCATTATAGAAGTTGCCATAGTCACTTCATTTCATGACAAGAATGGTGACACCTTAAGTTATTTATTTCCTTTTTGGTAAAAAAAATAATAAATGGTTCCTCTGATGGGCAATTCAGATTATTGCTTGCGAGTAGCATCAAGTTACAGATGCATTAAAGTGCAGCAGAAATGAAATACCTATCACCTTGCTGCTCATGATGTGTCCAAAAGCTTGGGTATTTTAATGGGATGTAATATATTTTGTCACTGTAAGTCACTTTCACAACTGGCTGTGCAACAAATTGTTCAACTATTGCCAATTTTTTTCTCAATTTTTTCTCAAGCATCAAAACATCAATTAAGTTTCAATTCCTTTCAGTTTCTTGATATTTGATAAGGATCTTTTTTTCCCTAATAAAGATGGTATTATGAAGCATTCTGTGCCAAAGTGCAATTGGAGTTGCAGATATCAAAGGACATGAAGGGTAACAGGAAGGGTTTCTACAAGTATGTCAGCAACAAGAGGAGGATCAGGGAAAGTGTGGGTCCCTTACTGAATGTGGGAGGCAACCTAGAGGCAGGTGATACAGAAAGTGCTGAATTACTGAATGCCTTTTCTTCTTCAGTCTTCATAGGCAAGGTCAGCTCCCAAATTACTGCACCTGGCAGCACATTTTGGGAGGAGCTGAGCAGCTGACAGTGGTGAAAGAACAGGTTAATGACTGTAAGCATCCAAGGGTGTGGAGGGAGTTGGCCAATGTGACTGCACAGACACGGGCCATTATTTTTGAAAACTTGTGGTGATGAGGAGAGATCCCAAATGACTGGAAAATGGCAATTATAGTGCCCATCTTTAAGAAGGTGAAGAAAGAGGATCTGAGGAACTGCACGCTCATCAGCCTCACTTCAGTCCCTGGAGCAATCATGAAGCAGGTCCTGAAGGAATCAATTTCTAAGCACTTGGAAGAGAAGAAGCTGATTAGGAAGGGTCAGCATGAATTCACCATGGGAAAATCATGCCTGACCAGCCTGATTGCCTTCTGTGATGCAATGTCTGGTTCTGTGGATGAGAGGAGAGCAGCGGACCTGATATACCTTGACTTTAGCAAGGCTTTTGGTGAGGTCTCACATAATATTCTCGCAGGCAAGCTAAAGAAGTATGGGTTGGATGAATGGACTGTGAGGTGGATAGAAACTGGCAGCATTGTTGAGCTTAAAGGAGAGTAATCAATGTTTCAATTTCTAGCTGCTTGCTGGTATGAAGTGGAGCACTACAGGGGTCAGTCCTGGGGTCAGTTTTGTTAATAATGACCTGCGAGGTGGGATGGAGTGCATCCTCAGCAAGTTTGCAGATGACATCAAGCTGGGGGGAGTTGTAAATATGCTGAATGGTAGAGCTAGGATAAAGAGAGATCTTGACAAATTGGAGGATTGCACCAAAAGAAATCTTGTGAGGTTCAACAAGGACAAGTTCTAAGTCCTACACTTAGGTATAGGATGGTGACTGACTGGCTAAGCAGCAGCTCTTCAGAAAAGGACTTGGCAGTTACAGTGGACATTAAGCTGAATACGAGCCAGCAGTGTGCCCTTGTTGCAAAGAAGGGTAACAGAATACTGGGCTCTATTAGTAGGAGCATTGCCAGCAGATCACAGGAGATGTGACCACAAGACATTTACTGTGGTGTTGATTAATTAGCTATGCACTAAACACCTTGGTGTCTATACATGCACCTCATTAGGCTGGAGTAAACTAATTTACTCCACAGCAAGATAGTAAATACAAGTACTATCCTGATGCCAAGTATAAAACTACACAGTAGCACATGTGTAGACACTGCCCGGCTTGCTGGGCCATAAAGGTACTGCAGTACAGGGGCTGCCTGTTGCATAGCTCCATGCTGAAGTACCTTCATGCCCCAGCTAGCCTCTCCACAGCACATAGAGCCAAGGGGAACAGCCTCACATTGACATGCTGATCCCTTGGGATCCCTTCCAACCAGGGCTGCTTCAACTCCACTTGATGGTCTGTGCTTCTGGGCACATGTTCAAATGGGAATAATTACTCATGCCCAGGAAGTGATTCTTCCCCTTTATTCAGCACTGGGAAGGCTACATTTGTGTCCAGCTTTGGGCCCCTGCACTGCAGAAATTATGTGTACAAATTGAAGAAGAGTCAGTGAAGATGATGCAAATGGTTAGAGGGCTGGGGAACAGAACTTACAGGGCAAGGCCGAAGGAACTAGGCTTGTTTAGTCTGGAGAAGAGAAGACTGAAGTGGCATTCAAGTACCTAAAGGTTGGTTACAAAGAAGATGGTGCTAGATTGTTCTTGGTGGCAGCAGGTAACAGAACAAGGAACAGTGGTCACAAGTTTCAGCAAAGGAAATTTAGGGAAAACTTTCTTATGAGGAGGGTTGTAAAAAAACTGGAACAAGCTAACCAAAGAGGTTGTGGAATCTCCCTCCGTAGAGGTTTTTAAGACCCAGCTAGACAAAGCCTTGGCTGGTCTGATATATTTGGGGAAGACCCTGCTTTGAGTAGGAGGTTGGACTAGATAACTTCCTAAGGTCCCTTCCAACCCTAATTTTCCATGATTCTATTATTCTATGATAAGCAGCAGCAAGTTATTTGGTAAGCTCCTAAATGAACACAGAAATATGCTACACAAGCATTTGTTTATTAATGTAGCAGCTCAATGTTTGTGCATTAAGGTACTATAGGGAATGTGAAATTGATAAAACTATTATTTTAATTAAATGCTAGTTTATTTTTCATATGCTTTTCCTGACATGCTTTCCACTTATTCTTGTAAGTGTCTAAATAACCTCGACAGTGTTTAAGAAAATATTTATTTGCAATTGATACTCCACCCTGTACTATAAAATACCAAAGATATGTTGTGACTTGGTTGAAACATCCCTGGAATTTATGCATGTAATTCATATTACAAGTACCTCTCCCCCCAACAAAAATATTTTGTGCACCTGTAACAACTGTATACATCTCCATAGCATAGCCTGTGAACTTTATTTTCTACCTATTAACTGCATTGCAGACTAATATACTTTACATTAGCTATTACTTCTACAAATTCTCATTTTATCTGTCAAATGATGCATGAAAGTTAGAATCACTACAAGTTAATGGAGTAAGCTTCTTACTCAGGCCATATATCAAAGGCATCCCTCTCTGAACACTGAAGGGCAGTCGGATCACATTCTGTAAAACTATTTCACCTGAATTTTCTTTAGGGCTGAAATCCTAGCCAAAATATTTATTGTCTTTTTGCCATTGAATGGATGGTGTTTGTTAGGGTGACAGTATTTGGATCTTGGGGAGCACTGGTTTTGTAGCTGAATACAAAGACTTTAACCTGTGGCCTAGCAAAAGCTGCTAACCACAAGGCAGAATGATATCTAAGCCAGCCATTTGCTTATATTAAGTAACCATCTTAACTGTGTTAACCATTTTTCTGAGAAAAAGCAGCAAGTGAGTCTTTGTGAGTCTGCATGCTGTGAATGAGGTGAAGCTTTAGGAATGTGGAAGATGGTACAACTTGGGAGAAAAAAAAAAGATTGGAATGTGAAAAACAACACGTAATTGGTAACGGAATCCAATATGAACATATGCAAAAGGGTGAATGGTGATTGGTAAAGAAGCCTCCAGAAGCTTTCAGGTTTTGGTTCAAGTCCGCCCATTGACTGAAGAAGAGAAGTCAGGGTCTTAGACATGTGCTCATATAAAAAAAGACATGTAAATGAGCAAAATGCATAGGCACTTCCATGTTAATGAAGCAAACAGTAAACAGAGGTGGAGTTTGAGATGGGAGGAGAAATGGGTGGAACAAAAGGTGGGGCAGAAGTGGAATGAATGTTTATAAGTATAAACCAAAGTGTATAAATGTGGGAAAAAAAGTATTGTTCAGTGCAGGTCCCCAGTTTGCTGTTTTTTTGAGACCTTTGTCCAAAGCTGTCTTCATTCTGAATAAAGCTGTTGTGGGCAATGTGTGCTGGTGTTTCCTCCCTTTCTGCTCTGGCTAATGAGTAACAGGACCCATGAGCAATTGGATCATTGTCTCCCTAGTCGTTGGGCACCACATGAAGTTGGGGTCTAACAGTGTTATGCTTCTGCTCCTCCTTTGAAGGCCAAATCCTGCAACAGGCTGTACAATGCTTTAAAAGAAAAAGAGCCAGCATGGAGTTTCAGGTATATAAAGGATATTCAGGGAGATTCCAATGTTGGGTAACATTCTATATGGCACCATGATCAGTTATTGACTATGTGACTTCATTGCAAAAAACTCCACAAAGGAGCAACAAAGGGGCCTTAACCATAATAGCAGTACTGTGGTAGTTGCAGCACTAATGGAATGACTCTAATGCAGCTTCAGAGGTCTGACTCTGGTGGGGGAATTCTTCCTTTTACCCACTAAACAGAAAAATATTAGCAAACCCTATTTATTGAGGACAAGATTCGTTATAAAATTTTGTAGAAGCAAGTGGTTCACAGAACTTCTGTAAGGTACAGAGTAGATCGGGGTGAATGATCCATAACAGGCTATTCAATAAACCACCTCTTTTGTGAAGTTCCAGCAAACAAAAGCTTTTTTCTTCAGTCTGAAATTAGGCAACACCTCTCTCAAGTGATTGCTCTTCAGAATCCAAAGTTCACACTGCATTGCAGATTTTTCTTGCTCCTACAAGACATATAATAATATTTCCTTGCCCAGATGAGATAAATGTAACAGGGGCAAATTTAGCATTTGCTTGCCACACACATTCAAGCATAAAAAACTTAAAATTTGCTTTCTGAAAGCATTCATGTTAGTTGCTCAATTGCATAAATGTTTGCTATCACGCTACAGGTACAGTATGGATATTATGGTCATGGACCCAATTCATTCAGTGATGAGAAGAAAAAATTAAATTAAAAAACCATGGTGTCTAAAAATAGATTTTATAAAAAAAATAGAATCCCAATCAAAGTTAGTGAGTTTTACTGAAATATGGGCATGTCTACATGTGCATTTATGCTGACTTAAATATACTGCACAGTAAGTTACTACGTAGTAAGTGGGAATAGGCCGGCATCTACATGTTCAGGCATTAAGGTGCAAAAACGTTGTGTGTGGACTGACTTGGGACTAAAGTTAGTCCCAGTTCAGTCCACACACACAGTGTTACTGCACAGTAATGTGTCTACACATGAGTTACTGTGCAGGAACTAATTGGGCATAAATTTGATACCTGTATGATGCAGGTATCAAATTTACACTCAAGTCAGCATAAGTCACCATATTTACTGCTCAGTATGGATGTGCATAGATGTAGTATACCTGTACTGTGCAGTAATTTAGATTACTGCGCAGTCAATGTGTATGTGTAAATGTGTCCTATGATTTAGTAACTGTATGCAGTTACATTATCCTTTTTCCCATCCAAATGTGTGTTTTTATTAGAAAATTTTAACTTAGTTCCAGCTGCTACGTATATCAAGATTTAATTGGAATTGATTTACCTGTGAGGATTAGCTTAATAGATCTTTGTTCTTCCAACTTTTGTCTCAGCCACTTCTAATATGTCTGTGTGGAGTTACCATAAATATGGGTTATTTTTCTCCTCTGCTTTTCATGCATGATGTTTTCATTAAAAATCATTAAAATTATGGTTTTCCACTCCTCTTCAGGAAAAAAAAAGAAGACAGGAGTAGTGCTATAAACTACCACTTACAAAAATCAAACACAGCAAAAAACAACTAATTCGAAGGAGACTATTTTGAAATTTTGCATTTGGTATCCTTGGCTAGGTACAGACATTACACTTATCATGCAATAAGCATGTAAAAGTGCTTTATAGCCATAAATGAACAGATGTTCACTGCACATAGAGTGCTTTAAAAATGGTGGATATTGCTCTAAAGTTAAACCTGGATGAATATGGTATCAGACTAAAGCACTGTAGGTTAGAGTACCTGTACCAGATCCCATTGTGAGTCAAAGAAGTTTGCATTCTGCTGGTATCCCATGGGGCTTTGTGACACCCTGCCCTCTGTCCCTCTCAGGGCAGCACTCTAGCTTTGGCCAGACCTTGTCTGCTCTGCCCAAGTGACAGAACAGCCCCACCCACCCGGGCCATTACTTATAAAAATCAGCAAAGCCTCTGTTCCTAGCCCCATGATCTCCATCCATCCAACTGTGGCTGGGGAAAAAAATGGGTCTGTGTCCCTGCACCGACCCTGGTACTGGGGCACCTGTGTCTCTGGGCTATTTCCACCCCCCCACCTTCATGAAGCACCCCACACACCTAATACAGAGCCCAGGAGAACCCCCAGTGCATGGGCACAGCCCCATGGGAGCCTAGCCCTATCACTGGAACACTGCACCAGGCAGCCCGAGAGCTAGGCACCTTGGCAAACAAACCCCAGAATGCCCCTGACCTCCTGCCAGGACCTGGTGTGGGCAGCTCGCCTCTGCTAGGTCATGGTGGAAGGGGCCACAAGATCAGGACTGGGCTTGCACAGTGGCAACCTTGTGGCCTTTGCTGTTTGGGCATTACAAGCAGGTAACCAGCCCATGAGTACCTGGTATGATTCAAAGTTTTTTTTTGTCCCACAGCTACATGGTCCTGGAAGAAGAGGGTGGGAGGGGCAGTAATGAGCATCCCAGCTGGTGCAAGCAGGCGGATGCCTCTGGAAACTTAAGAAGCAAGTCTGTTGGGATCATCTCCCTCTGTTGAGGACTGTTGAAATTTCTGGCCTGGGATGAAAGGCATTGTCATTCATTTAGTGACACCCAAAGAGGACCTCCGCGATGAGCCTGTATATGGACTCCCTCCCACCCCTGCCCCCTTCCCCCCTCCCCCTACCCCTGGGCTTAGTTGGCTAACTTCGTATCACCTGTAACCTAGTTGCATTCCTCTCCTCACCCCCATCCTTCTATTGTTAGTCCCTCGCCCAGGCGCTATGTATTTCCCTATCAGCTTTGTCAGGTTTTTTTTGGATTTACAATCCTAAACATCCACGAATAAAAGTCAATCTGCTGGAAACCCCTGGTAAGTTCAAAGTTGGTGGGGTGATCTGACCAGTATAGTATCGGTCATTCTGGAACAGGGGCCCCACCTAACTGAAGTGAGAAGGAGAGGAATGCTCCAGGACCCACACTTTTTCATGTCCTCTACATCTTCTATCCATCCACCCTTTCAGCCTTCCACCCAGTCCCTCAAAGCCAGACCCTCCCCTACCAATGCATGCCAAGACTCCCTAGGCACCATCGTGGACCAGGAATGACCTTGCCCCATCCTCCTCCACCAGCCAGACCCTGGCACACAACTAAAAGTACAGGGAGATGAGGGATGTCATCACCATCTGGGGTGATAAGGAAATCCAGCTCCAGCTCCAGGAAGGGAACCAGAACATAGATGTCTTCAAGTGCATGACCCAGGAGATGCAAGCACAGGATCACAACAGAGACTGATCACAGTGTCACACCAAGACCCAGATGATGAGGAGTCAGTATCACCACATTCTTGGTGCCAACAAGAGGTTCAGGGGATGGAGACAGACTATGCCCTTTTATGAGGGACTGTCCCACTTCCTAACTAAGGACAGGGCTGCCAAGACCCTGAACACTTACAGCACCATGGGGGAACCACATGAGTCACTGGCAGATACCACTCTGGAGGAAAAGGAGGTGCAGGGAAGCCCCAGCATGGTGGGACAACTGGGTGCCCAGGAGAAGTTTTCAGTCTGCCACAGTGCAGGAGTACAGCTGCTGCAGTAGGCCCCAAGGAGTCTGGTATATTGATGCTGGTCCCCACATCATCACAGGACATGGGAGCAAGGTGCACCTGCAGCTGGAGATGTTTTCCCAAGACATCTTATAACCCATGGCCAAGATCATGAAGCACTATATGCAGGAGGGGGAGGAAAGCTCTAACGCTACCTGGAGTCTGGTCATATGCCTTCCACCTTGTGGGAGCCCTGCATCTCCAACCTCAACCCCACAACCAAGCTCACAGAGCTATGGCCAGTCCTCCCCACCATCACTTCTCCTGATGACACAGGCCACAAGTGAGGATGACATGCACCCCAGGATGGTAGAGCTCACCCCTGCTCCAGGAAGCCATCGTGGGGACCCAGGCCTCCAAAGAAATGGGGAGCACATAGGGAAAAAAAGGAAGAGGAAAGAAAGGGGGAGTGGAGGGAACCACAGCTGCTACATGCCATCACAGTGGTCATAGTCCTCTCTCAGGACTCAGGGGTCTGGGTAGGGTGTCGTGGTAAACACACGCAGCAAACTTTAGGTCAGGTCAGCAGAAGCTTGGTTTATTAGAGAATGCATTCTGGACAGACTCATACACAATTGGAGAATTGTGAAGAGGTCTGACCTCATACAACAGGTGAAACGAGTTCATATAGAAAATATGACATCATAAGCATAGCTACGATATAACCAATCAGCATTTGCCATGACTTTGTTAGTAAAGCGCATGTCTTATTTTCTGATTATGTTAGCAAACATTTTACTGTCTCTTGTCTAACTTGTAACTTAGGGTTCACTTCCCATTTTGGGCTGACTCAGCAGGCTGGTTTGTGGTTATTTTTGTGCTAGGCTTTTGTTTTTTCCTAGACCTGGGCAGGATGGTCCCAGTCTTGTGTTAGTCTTGCGGTTCTGGGTCATGCCCTTTTGACTTCCTCATAGCCAAGCTGGGTATGTGTTTCTTTATTTATTCTTACATATAATGGAGATTCAACTCTATTTTTCCCTTCTTCCACAAAGGGAAGGGGGATGATGGAGCATAGGGAGAAGGTGAACTTCCCTGCCCTGCCCGCTCAGAGCAGGGGGCTCTGGGCTGCTAATTGCTCAAAAGGTTTCTGTCCTTTAGTACTCATCAGCCCACTTTTGATAGCAGTGATCTTGTCCCCTTCCTCCAGCAGCTGGGATGGTGGCTCAAGGAACGTCACCTGAACACCTAAAGAGTGCATGAGAGAGGTGTGGAGGAGGAACCAGTGAAGTAAGGAAGACATGTTACAAACTCTGGTCACAACCTCTTAGCTCAGGGTGTGCACTATGGACTCCTGGCACCAGGAGCTGTGGACTGGCATGAGGAATGACTCCAGATGTGGAGGGTAAGAATGGACAGGTTGGGAGATGCTTACACCTGGGCTACCAAGGCATAGGAATAGGCTGTTGAGGACTGTGACTGGGATCTCCAGATGTCCACCCACTGTTTAGAGGAGACAACACATGCCACTTCATGAGAGAGTCTCAGTGTCAGGATAAGAAGTTTATGCACAGGGTCATAGAACACTTGGGGTACACCTATGACACTTCTGACTTTTGCCAAAGCTGCCTCCTATGGGGAGTTTGTAGCCCTCCCAGGTAGGAGTGGTGGGACAGGATTCTGTCAGGCCCACCACAGTATAGCAAGACCTGCTCCATGGACTCTTCTCTGGAGCAACACGAATGGGGGTCCCATGGTGGGGAACCCTGAATGGCAGCTAAGGGGGATTTCTCCCTACTACGCCCTGACTGGGAGATGCTGGGTGGGTGAGGGATCACTAAGACAGGAGATATAGCATGTGAGAGCCACTGAATTGTGGTCTGAGAAGGCAGGAAGGTGTTCATTGGAGCCTGCTCTAAGGAACAGCAGTGGGTGAGGGGAGATGGATCGGGGTGCCTGAAACCCAATATCAGATCTTTGAGGGATGCTGCCTAGCTTCGAGGCCCAGCTTACTACCCCTGACCACTGGCAGTCACCCCATACGTGCAGACCACACAAGGGGTTCCAGTTCAGTCTTGAAGAGATGCAAGAGCATTCAGAACAGGGAGAGCATGGCCCACTAGCCCACAAGACCAGGCTGTCACTGGGACAGCATCTGGCAACAGAGACCTGTGGCACCAAATCTTCCACCCATTAGCTGTGGGCCCTGGGGGGAGCTCTTCCACTCTCTGTGACCCCACTCCTGGCTTAGGTACCACTGTGGGGGAGTAGCACAGCCTTATCAGGAATAGGCAGACCCCAGGCTTGAACCAGCTGAGTGACATGAGCTCCAGGTGTAGGAGAGGGCCACAGGTTCTTCAAAGGGGATACTGAGCCCAGGGGGAGCAGGCCAAAGGACTTGGGGCCCCACGTGGGAGAGTCAGGAGTCCATGGCACCCACTGTGGTACCTCCCATCCTGCAGCCTCCCCTCCGCCAGACCAGCACCAGCCTCCCACCCCACAACTCTCAGACAGACTGTGGGGCCGGGATCACATACCTGCCTAGTTCCAACATGGAGAGGTTTCTGGTCTTTACTTCCAACCCCTAAAAATAGGATGCTAGGTGTTCTGTTATCTGCCACCACTGAGAACAGTCTAGCTCCATACTCTTTTGAACCTCCCTTCAGGTAGTTGAAGGCTACTATTAAATCCCCTCTCAGTCTCCTCTTCTCTAGACTAAATAAGTTCAGTTCCCTCAGTCTTTCTTCATAAGTCATGTCCCTCATCCCCCTCACCATTTTTGTCATCCTCCATTGGACTCTCTCCAATTTACCCCCATCCTTTCAGTAGTGAGGGGCCCAAAACTGAACACAGTACTCCAGATGTGGCCTCGCCAGTGCTGAATAGAGGGGGATAATCACTTCTCTTGACCTACTTGCAACACACCTACCAATGTAGCCAAGTATACCATTAGCCTTCTTGGCAACAAAGACACATTGCTGGCTCATATTCAGCCTCTTGTCCACTGTAACCCCCAGGTCCTTTTCTGCAGAGCTACTGGCCAGTCAGCCAGCCCCCATCTTATACTGGTGTGTGAGATTGCTCCATCCTAAGCGCAGGACTTTGCACATGTCCTTGTTGAACTGCATGAGATTACTTTTGGCCCAATTGTCTGATTGGTCTAGGTCCCTCTGAATCCTAGCCCTATCCTCCAGTGTATCTACTACTCTCCCCCCACTTAACGTCATCTGCAAACTTGCTGAGGGTGCACTCTATCCCATCTTCCAGGTCATTGATCAAGACATTGAACAAAATCAGCCTGAGGATCAACCTCTGGGGCACTCCACTTGATACCATCTGCCAACTAGGCATTGAGCCATTGCTTACTACTCTTTGAGCCCAATGCTCCAGCCAGTTTTCTATCCACCTACGTTTAGGGAAGCCGATGCAGCAAAAGTGAGTGAGTGCCTCCTGTGGCTTGACAATATGGATGAAATTGTTGACCAGAATATCCTGGATGACCAGACACATCCCTGGATGGCCTCGCAGGCTGTGGACTTGCTCATGCTGAACTGGTTGGAAACCTAGATGTAAATGGTGGAGGTGGCTAGCTTCATAAAGATGATAGCCACCTGCTTCTCCAGAGTGAGGGGTGGCCACATGTGAATGTCCTGGCATGTGATATCGGAGGACAGCTGGCAAACAATGTTAATTAAGGTGGCCTGGCACATTCAGGAGGTCTGGACCTACTGTTCTTTGTCCCAGGTCCCCAGGACGATCCTCTTCCGCCAGTCAGTGCTGGTGGTGCAATGGTCTAGAGGTGGTGCCAAGCTTTGAAACCATCATGGCTTCTGCTCTTTGAGTAATGTATCTTTAAGTTTCTTTAAGCATTCTCCTTACAGGCAATTCATCTTTTAGCTTGTTGGAACATGGGAAATTATTTATTTAAGGTTAAACTCTATCCAGTCTCTTTTTTATTCTCTGAGCACAGAGAAGACCAGCATTGTATGCTTTGCACTGATGCTTTAATTCTGTTCTTTTAGGCAGAATGTCTTCAGACATATGTCTGAGTGAAAGGCAATATGTAAATGGAATCATCCAAGAACACATTATGACACACCTCTGAATAATAATCAGGGCCTATGGTAGAGGGAAAATAATGGAAATTATATCAGGCCACCAAGATCAAAATGCCTCCAAAACCAGATCACTCTCTATTTCCTGTTTCTGAAGTTGAAGAAAGGGTGGGGGATGGAGGTGGGCACTACCAAGATGTACCAAGACCCCACATTTGCCTCACAGATTCTGATAAAAATTCTGCCATTGCTCTAGAAGAGCAAAAAATTACTTTCTTTAGCACTGTCTGAGCTATGCTAATTAGCGATGGGGCTGTGTGTAAATGGAGTCAATGCAAACACTAAAGAATACTTCAACATGTTATAGACTTCATAAGTTGCCTCCAAAATATACAATCTTTGTATTTAGTGGTGAAGCAACATACATAGGTTTTATACCAATTATTTTATTCCATCCACTTAAATCAGAAATAATAAAACTAAGTCCAAAATGCTATATTCAGAATTGCCTCAAACACTTTGCTCATATATTCCTAAATTAATTTTTTATATTTTCTACTTAAAATTTAGGGTTCCAAACTAATTTAAAGTTTTGTTATTCCATAAGAAGAAGGCATGTAGGAAGCTGAGTGACAATAAAGTAATTACTGTATCACTACATCTAATAAGGCATTGTTTTTGTTAGGAAGATTAATTCTTACTCTCAAATCCCTGTTGCATTATCTTTGCTAAATTGATTTCCATAGAAAACAGTTCCAAAATTCATGTTCTACAGTCATAACGAGTATCCATATTTTAAAAAAATCTCTTGGGTATTTCCAATTTCTTTTCACAATTGGTGGTGCACTTGACTATTTACCAATCTTCTTGGGTTTCTTTACACATGCTCTGGGCTGTGGGAGTGGGGTTTTAATTAGAGCAGCTCAGGGAGCTGCTCTAAGTAAAACAGTCACAGTGTCTAATGTATTTGGTATCCTACACTTGAAAATAGTGGGAGGGGCACTTCAACTACAGCTCATTGGATGAGCTTTAGTTAAGCGTTCCTACCACCATCTTGAAATGCAAGGACACTGAATACACATGATGCCAGGGCTGCTGAAGCATTCATAATCAAGTCTACTACAACAAGTTCTAATTATAATGTGCTGGAGTGGGCATCGGGCACTTGTATATGTGCCCTTTGGTACCAAGAATATGCGTAGTCCTGTCACATGCATTGACTGTTGTTGCATATAGATTGGTGGTAAAAAGTTTCACCAAAGGTACATGTTTCAGATTTAAAAGAAAAAAGGAGGAAATAGCAGTCATTGGCAAATTACTCTCGTTGCAAATGTCTTTTCTCTTGGCCCTATATGCTTTATTAGCATAATAATTATTTTAAATGGTAGTTAACATTAAAAGTTCCATTTGCATTAATTAAATAAAATTACCCATTCCATGAAATATGTTAAATTAGGTATAGTGGGTTTCTAATTCAGCAATTCAGCAGAACAGGGATACTTTTAACCATTGCCTTTTAAATCATTGACTGTCTCCTTTTTGCAAGCAATGGTTGTACTGATCAAATAATTCAAAAGAAACTATGTGCAAACCCATGAAGTTTGTCCCCTACCTGGAAGATATCCCATAAACCATTGAATATTATTTCCAGCTTCTTGATAAAGGGAAGGAGGCAGCAGCATTGCTATACACATTTACATAAGATGTATCTATGTAACCGGCCTGTTCATAGTATTTTCTTTACCCCATAGATACCTTTTCACAGGGGTTTTCAGGGGATCAAATGCCATGCTGCACATGGCAGGTTGATTAGGCTGGGTAGGTGAGCACTTTTTTTGGAAGTGCCCATTTCCAAAAACCCTTAGTGTGAAAGTAAATGTTAACAGGATACTTGTCTCCCTTTTGCAAGCAATGGTTTTATTGATGGAATAATTCAAAGGAAACTATGCACCACCTCATCGAGTTTGTCTCCTGCCTGGAACTTAGTTATAAAGTTAAAGCATATTGTATTTGTGTAACATTCTTTAGTAATATATAAAAGCTTAATCTATGTCTTATCTTTTGGATAAACATTAAGGCTTTAACAAAATACAGACATACGTTGATCCTAGGAGGCAAAGGGAGGTAAGTTAAAAATCTTAAAATGCAGGGTTTTTTGTTTTTGTTATTTTTTGTTTGCTTACCATCAAATCTCTATTGTTTTGCTTATATGCCAATACTTTTAAACTCAGTTGCCTAAAATCAGCCAGCTAATCTATACTTTGTTCACTACATAATAATGACCTGATTTTTCAAAGTGCTGACCACTCAAAGCTTTCACTTAAATCCATTCAAGCTACAAGCACTCAGCCACTTTGAGAATCAGCCCATTTACTAAATGTCTTCAGCATGATTTTATGCCCCAAGTCTTGAAAATACTGCTCCCCTCCTTCCCGGTTACATTTAAGTGTCAGAGACCCCAATATTAACTCATTGTTCATGGGCTTTAAAAAATAATTGATGTAGAAATATGTTTAGCTCAGGAGAGGGCAAAATACGGCTCACAGGCCAGGGCTGGCCTGCCAGCTGATTGGATCTGGCCCACAGGTAGGCACCCATGAACTAATTGTATCCAGACCTGCTGCTGGCTTCCCCTGCTGTGCTCTGCATGGGTCCAAGTCCTGCCCACTCCCACCTGGGGCTGGGTATGCTGTGTCCCCATATGAACACACCCCACACATGCACCCACACCCCCTTATACACCTCACTCCCCAGCATACCCACACACACACCCAACACTGTCCCACACACCCCACACCCCAGTCATACACCCCACCATACCCACACACACCACCTACACTCCCCACACACAACTCACACACCCTATCCCACCACACCCACACCCCACATGCATTCACACATATACCCACACCCCACCAAAGACACCTACATACCTACACATGCACCCATACCACCTCACATCCCACTCCCTACCAGACCCAAACACACATCCCACACTTCCCACACACATCCACGTATACACATCCCACACACATCCTCCACACTCCCCTCCATACACATCCCTCCATACACCCTCTGCACATATATCCCACATACACACATACCCCTCCCACACCTCCACATAGCCCATCCTCACCATACCCACAACCCACACACACCCACACACCCCAACCACATACTCCCCCAACCACCCCCCCATATGCACCCTGTATCCCTCCACACACAATATGCAAGCAAAGCTCCCCCCCGCACCCCCACAAAGGAGTTTTTCCTGGGCAAGGGGAGAGCCTTCTGGTGGCAAAGGTCAGGAGTTAGGGGGCAGGCCTTCTGGTCACAGGGGGCAGGGCACCTGTCAAGGGGCAGGGCTATCCTTGTGGTCCATGGTACCTCACCAAAACTCATTAAGTGGCACTCCAGCTGAAATAATTGCCTGCCCCTGTCTTAGTTCAAGGTTTTCTAAAACAGACCTAACACAAATATAAATCTTATGTAGCTTTTTTTCCTGTAGACATGGACCTTGTCTTAAAATATGCTAACACAGCTGAAGTCATAAGTAAATGTCATGATGCCTTTAATGAATGGACTTTGCTAAATCTTAGGTTTTAGCATATTAGCTAAGACATTTTATCCAAGGTTACAGGAAGTGTTTGCTCTAGTTTTGAGTTTGTTCAGAGGGGTAAGGGATGGGCCTCAGCCCTTGACCTCCAGGCTGCTGATATCTGACATTCAAGAAAGAACCACAGGGTGAAGCTCACTTACTGATCAGATGCATCTTCCTTCTGTGACTACTCTAGGACTGGTAGATATAGAATTTGGAGGGGGGAGTATTTTGTTTGCCTTGCTTATATTGTTATCTGCTATCACCGTGTATCAATAAAATGTGCCTATTATTGAATGGAAGAAGTTGTGTTCAGTTTGAGGGTTTGGGTCTGTCTGGAGCAAGGTATCTATGTCATAAATCCAGTGCCAGGAGTGAAAGATGGAAGCAGTATATAGGGCAGCCCTGAGGACTGGCCATAATCAGCCTGTGTTGCCCTGAAGCACAATGTGGAGACTATGAAGGGGACATGTTCTTCTCTTTGCTGGAGCCACAGAGTTAAGCAAGTAACAAACTGTATCTGGGGTAAGTGGGGGGATTCTGGAGAACTATACTCTCTTCTGAAGCAAGCCATGCTATGTACAGCCATTTGTTTTCTTATGAGATACTCCCCTGGGAATGATTTAAACGTGGCTATCCCTGGTTATTCTTGTTTTGGAGTGGCAGGTCTTACTTTGGGAGAAAAAGCCTAAACATCTGTACATTTATGTTTTCTCTTGGGAATGCAGTGACTCCTTCAGGAAACATGCAATGTCCATATGAGACCATTGGTTCTCCTGAGAGAGTCACTCCTGTCCAAAGAGGAAATTCAGATGTTCAGGATTTTATCTCAGTGCAAAAATGGTCACTTCAAGATAAAAATAACCCAAGAACAACCAGGGTTAAATTGCTATCAGGAGAGTTTGTCCTGGGAGAACAAATATCTGTATATGATCTCTTCTAAGAGAAGCCACAGCACAGTTCTCCAGCATCCCAGGGTGATTTGTTCCTGCACCTCCTCCACATCACACCTAAGGAGACAACATTTCACTTGCTGGACTCTGCTGCTCCAGTTGAGCAGGAAGCAGAAAACAACCCCTTCACAGTCCCGTATTGTGCTACAGGAAAACACAGGCTAACTCTGAGCACTCTGGGTCAACCAATCAGGGCTGCTCTGTGCATTGCTGCCATCTGTCTACGGACGTCTGCAGAGCACACTGAGATGCATGTACAGTGTTGGCATGGGATTTAAGACCCAGTCCTGATACCTTGTTCCAGGCAGACTTACGTCCTCAGACCGGCCACAACGTCTTCCATTTGATAATAGGCAAATTTTATTGAAACAGTGATAACAGATAAGAGTAATGCAGGAAGCAAACAAAATACCCCCCACACCTCAATTCTACTTATCTACCTGTTCCAGGGTCCTCACAGAGGGACAATATGTCTGGCCAGTACTTGAGCCCCACCCTGTGCTTTTTTGCTTGAATGTGAGAAGCCTTGGAGGTTGAGGGCCTATGCCCACACCTCACCCCTCATCGGTTGGGTGAAGCAGGCTGGTGATATGCCCTCTGCCCGCGGTGGCTTCAGGATCTCCCCTACTGCTCTGAAAATCCCTTCTTTTGTTTTCTTTTCCTCCTGATGACTTCATTTCCAGGTGCCATTGGTTCACTTCCCTGTGGTCATCATACTGTGCATGTTTTGTTCTGTCAGCATATCCCTTTGTTTCTACAAATCCATCCCATGCACACATCTTAATTTGGTCATTTACCAGTGTCCTAATTCAGGCAACTGTGGCCTCCTAATTTGGTCAGACCACCAAACCTGGAAATCTCAGGGGTTTGCAGCTGGTCATTGTGACCTGATACTACTTTATCTCTTGCTATGGAACATTGTTTCAATTTCCCAGCCAGTCTGTCTGCTGGTTCTAGACAGTGTCTGCCTTGAAGGCTGAGAATGTGAAACTTTGTCACAAGCAGAATTTTAGAAACCAATTAATCCTTGCCGTTCTCCTGGACCATTGTTCTAATGCAATTTTCCCTCTATCTCCAAGCCAATTCCTAAAAGCAAATCTCTAAATATCATTTTCTAGACATCACACAGGGCTCCCTCTGGCTGTGTAGCATTAGCTCATAATCTCTGTGCTCCTCAAGGGCTCAGTATATAAATTTATCTGGGTAAATTTTTCTACCAGGAAAACAAACATGGGATAATTCTCCCAGATCATTTGAATGTGTGTATGCAGCCTTAGTCTCACACTTCCTTCAGTTTCTCTTCTCTCCTTAAGAATTCCTTAGCTAATTGAGTTTGAAACTATTGTGCATAGCAGTTGGGTGGTATTCTTGTATAGATTCTTACATCACAGATCTCATTGATAACATGTCAGTGGCAAGAAATCACAGAAATAATTGCTTAAATTTAATACTGAGCAAGGACGTATAATAGAACTGTGAGGGAGAGGGGAGGAACAAAACAAACCCCAAACAAACATGCTAATCCTAAAGCTTCTCACTGTTTCACTGTGGAATTTCTATTGCAAAACTTTCTAAGTCTCATTTCTACTTCCTGATTTAAATATTGTACATATCCTCACTTCCACTAGAACATGCAGATATATTTTGTCCTCTGTTTCCTTTTCATATTGCAATGATTTTGCCAGTTTATGAAACAACTTTTACATAGTCTTTAGTTTATATCATCATCATTTCTGATGACTTCAATGGAAAACATATATCTGAACAAAGAATGAAAGATTTAATTCTGTATCCTCTTTTAGTCTTTCTTTAATTTTCATTTTGCACTTCAGCCTCTATAGTTATTTTCATATCCACCAATTTATGACAACTTTCTTTCACTCTTAATTTTCATTCTTATTTTTCTTTCTGTGTTCTAAGTTCTTATATATATCTATTTTTATTTTGCCCTCAAATAGACCTTCAGAAATTACTTATTCACCAGTTTTACCAGTAAGTATATTCTACAAAACAAACTAAACAACCTATTTGGCATAATATGTAAAAAATGACTTGGAAAAGATTCTGAACTTCCACACATTTCTGAGATATCCTGACAGTAACTGAGACAGGTCACTAAAAGAAAAGTATCTTAGATGTTCAGAATGCATTTTTCTCCCAATTGAATTGTTTTTTTCTTTGTCTAACTTGTGTGTTTTACTCTTCCCTTTTGAAGGGTGGTTAATGCAGCTTTATACCAGTGGAAGAACTTATGTCCTGGAACAGTTACTTCTTATTACTTAAATTTAACTTTTTGTCCTTTGCAGATCTATTTTTGACATTTACCAAGAGGGTAATTTTTTATTTTATTATATTTCTTCAACTACAAACTAAATCAAAAGAAAGACTAGAATATTTCAACAAGCCCCACTGGAATGCTTGTGGTAGCTGATAAAAAAATGCCTGATTTAAGATAGTCAGACAAATGGATTTCAAAAAAGCTTCTGCTGTACCAGCAGGATGTAATAATGTCACACTAGAAGACTGTGTTTATGAGTATTCAGCTCCCAGGTAAAACAGCAGGAGCAAGAATAGGACACAGAGGTAAAAGTGCTGACAGATGGCATTGACTTCTTTCCCACATAACGAAGGGGGCTGTACAGCTGGAGGTGCAGAACTGATATTAATTCATTTCTCATTTAGTGAGGCCATGACGGCTTTATTGTTGTAACCATTTGTTCCTAGAAGACTTCATAATGACATGCAGTTTATTTAAATGCTAACCTTGATTATTAAAGGTAAAAAGAACACTGCCAGCAGTATGCAGTGAAATTAAAATCACACACACACATACATCCTCCTACTCCAGCGAATATGCTCAAGTGAAAAGCAGGTCAAGGGCATCTCATCTACTTAATTATGCCTCCAAGAACTGGTTCAACATTTGAAAGTGATTATTTCAAAGCAGTGACTCCTAAAGGGCTTAGCTGAAGATTCCTGAAATGCATTTACATACCTAATTCTCTAATACATTAGAGAATTCTAACAAACAGAACTGGGTAAATAATTAGTAATACATAATGTATTTGAAATATTTAGACTCTTTCTGTTCATAATTTTCCAAAAAGAGATTTCTATGGTCATATGTCTTTATTAGAAGAAACATTTAACAAAAAACCTCTATTTATGAATTTCTAATACATAGATTTATTTTTCAAGTATTTAACTCAAGTATTCAAAATTAACAAAAGTAAGATTGGCTGCCATGGTTGCCCTGTTTTTCAGATAGATGTGCAATTCTTAAATATCAGGTTTCCACAGCAAATATCACAACACTGAATTCAAAATTTGCTTTCAGTGAATACATTCTGCATTATTTTCATAAATCCACCTGCTAGAATATTCATGAAAATAAATACAAAAGGTACTAGAACAATTGAATGCTTATAAATGTTTGAAATAATTTTTTGCAAGTATATTTGTCAGGACTCTCTCCTCAGTTATATCAAATTCTTTGGTTTCCTAAATTTCATGTCTCAGAAAACTGGGAAAAGAAAAGTCTTTTTAGTATAGAGTAGGGAGATGATAGCATATAAAGGAATCTTTTTTTTCAAAGAAAGGAGAAGCATTTATCTTTAATATTTAAGTTAAAGTTTTCCTTCTCCTTGGGCACATCTACATAAGATGTCTTAATGCACATTAGCCTAATTTAATACTTATTATAGGCACACATCAACATATACATGCCCTTAATGTGCATTTAAAATGGTGAAATGCAAATGCAGGTATCAAATTTAGGCATGATTACTTAAAGCACATTAATGTATGTATAGACATGACCCGGTACTAACTTTAGTGCTAGGTCTGCCCAGCCATTAGGGGCACATGGCAAGCTTGCAGGGACTTGGCACTAACTTTAATGCCAAGTCCCTGCACATGTAGACACATGCCAAAAATTGCTTAATTAACATTAACTTAATATGCATTAAATTTAGTCACACTTAAATGTATACGTAGACAAGCCCTTTATTACATAAATATGCAATACTCTTTAATAAAACCAAGAAAAGAATGGGATAATCAATCAATCTTGATTCCAAATGTTTTAGGCAGCCCAAACATGTTAGGCAGGCCTAAACTGAATAATACTGGTTGCACCTACATGTACCTATTAATGTGAAGGAAAAAATTCCAGCACATATTGAGCTAGAATTTATTCCTCCTGGGCACTGCATTTAAACATGTGCCTGAGACCACAGTGTGTTGAGCTGGGTTGGAGCAGCACCAGCTGGCAGGGAGACCTGGGGGCCAGCCAGCCAGCTTACGGCAGCTCTCACCCAGC
>NW_005841960.1:2493464-2494638 GCF_000455745.1 Alligator sinensis | reverse complement strand
CCGGTATGCAAAGGCCAATAAAGATACCAGGGGTGAAAGTATAAAGAAGATTTATTGCTAGCAATACAAGGTGTAAGCAGAATAATTTTACGTAACAAGCACACAGATTTTTAATTTTAAGCATCTTTTATACAGGAGTATTGGACGTTTATAAGCATTCTTGTTTGTTAAATTGGTTATAAGGGAGTGACGCAAGGAGTTCTTTACTGAGCATGTCTCTATATCTGTGTTTTAGCTATGTATCTTATTTTCATACATGTATGTTTCATTAGCATATTTTTTCCCCACCTAGGGGTGTGATTCTTAATATTTAAATTAGCTCTTTGTCCTAGTTCTCTGATTCTGCTTTTGTTTTTAAGCCTCCTTTATCTAAGACTGTCTCCTCCTTATCATTGCAGATGGGCATTAGTTATATAACAGAGACTTTTGCTTGGGCTTTGTATAGTGGTTTCAAGGTCAAACCTGACAAGCATACTGAGGAGGGACTGGCTGTAGCAGGAGGGTGTTCCTGTGTGGGGCTAGCCAGCAGTTAGCCACACTGAAGCACCCTCATGCCCCAGCCAGCCAGGGCACAGTCTAGACATGTTTCGCTGCACGCAAAAAAAACTCCACAGCAGGATATCACTTGTATTCATAGATGTTAGGGTCAGAAGGGACCTCAATAGATCATCAAGTCCGACCCCCTGCATAGGCAGGAAAAAGTGCTGGGTTTAGATGACCCCAGCTAGATGCCTATCTAACCTCCTCTTGAAGACCCCCAGGGTAGGGGAGAGCACCACCTCCCTTGGGAGCCCATTCCAGACCTTGGCCACTCTAACTGTGAAGAAGTTCTTCCTAATGTCTAGTCTAAATCTGCTGTCTGCTAGCTTGTGGCCATTATTTCTTGTAACCCCCAGGGGTGCCTTGGTGAATAAAACCTCACCAATTCCCTTCTGTGCCCCTGCGATGAACTTATAGGCAGCCACAAGGTTGCCTCTCAACCTTCTCTTGCGGAGGCTGAAGAGGTCCACGTGTCCCAGTCTCTCACCATAGGGTTTGGCCTGCAAGCCCTTAACCATACAAGTGGCCCTTTCCTGAACCCTCTCCAGGTTATCCACATCCCTCTTGAAGTGCGGCGCCCAAAACTGCACGCAGTATTCCAACTGCAGTCTGACCAGCGCCCGATAGAGGGGAA
>NW_005841960.1:2486856-2493359 GCF_000455745.1 Alligator sinensis | reverse complement strand
TGTAGTTGTTCCCTGCCCTCCAGCGTGTCCACTTTTCCCCACAGTTTTGTGTCATCCGCAAACTTGGACAGGGTACACTTCACTCCCTCGTCCAAGTCACTGATGAAGATATTGAAGAGCATCGGTCCAAGGACTGAGCCCTGCGGGACCCCACTGCCCACACCCTTCCAGGTCGATACCAACCCATCCACTATGACTCTCTGGGTGCAACCCTCTAGCCAATTTGCCACCCACCGGACTGTGTAGTCATCCAAGTCACAGCCTTTTAACTTGTTCACCAGTATGGTGTGGGATACCGTATCGAAGGCCTTCCTGAAGTCTAAGTAAACGACATCAACCCCTACTCCTGTGTCCAGGTGTTTTGTAACCTGGTCATAAAAAGAGACTAGATTAGTCAGGCATGATCTACCTGCTACAAACCTGTGCTGGTTTCCCCTCAGCATGATGTTTCCTGCCAGGCTCTCTCAAATGTGAGCCTTAATAACTTTTTCAAAGACTTTGCCTAGGATGGAGGTGAGACTGATTGGCCTATAGTTGCCTGGGTCCTCCTTCGTCCCCTTCTTGAAAATGGGGACCACACTGGCACTTTTTCAGTCCTCCGGGACCTGGCCTGTGCACCATGAGTGTTCAAATATTCCCGCCAGTGGCTGTGCAATGACGTCAGCCAGTGCCTTCAGTACCCTAGGATGGAGCTCATCCAGGCCTGCCGACTTAAATGCATCCAGTTCCTCCACGTGCCTCTGCACCATTTCAGGGTCTACGCTTGGTAGTCTGGCACGCTGCTGCTGCCTCTCTACAGTCCCAGTGAGATTCACAAGTACTATGCTGCTGTGGAGTTAATTAGTTTCCTGAGACCTAATAGAGCTGCATGTATAGATGCTAAGATGTTTACTGCATAGCTAATTAGGTAACTCAACAGTAAACATCTTGTGTAGATGTGCCCACTATGAATATCAGGAATCTTTCCAAAATATTTTATAGGCTTTGGAACATATCCATAATGACCTCCTTTCCCCACTGAGGGGAAAAAAAAATCCATGTTGGGTATTTATAACTACCAAACTCTCCATTTGGATTTTTTATAGGGTCTACTGGAAAAAAAAAGGGATTTTTGTCCCTCTCCCCAGACTTCCAGTGTAGCATGAACTAAACTAATGTAGCTGATGTTAACATAGAGTGTAATAGTAGTGAAATGCAACCATGTTAGTCTTGTCCTGTAAGTAACTTAAAAACTCCATTTTGTGTCCTTCTGCCTGATGTAAGTGAATGAACTCTGCATAGCCTTTATGTATGAGTGTGTGTAAAAGGGTGAAAGGTGAGAGAATGGCATAGAGACAAGAGAAGAAGATTTAACTGTTTATGTAAGCAACAAGGCACCAAATGTTTACGAGTCAGTAAACTAATTAATGAATGGCTGAATAATCCCTTTTAGGCCGAGGGCACAAAAAAGATAGTGAGGAGAAAAAATGAACCCATCCTTCCAGGTGGGTAGAAAAAAAATCACCCCAAGGCTAAGATAAGCTAAAGACAAAAGAAGAACAACCGCAAAAACAGAAGCTGGGTATGGAAAAACCACAAAGCACTGAAACAAAGGATGCCAATCCCTATAAAAGAACACTTTGAAAATGCCAGGTTGGGTGAGTCTCTTTCTCTACTGCTGTTTCATCTGAACACAGATGCATCTGTCCAACCCGATCCAGCTGTTATCTTCAAGTCTGCTATCTTCAAATCATTATCATCTTCTCAAAAAGCCCGGGTTGGCCACAGTGGGCTGATACTGAGCAACTGTTGCTGGTCACTATATCCGGTGTATGTGTGGATGAAATGGTTGTTTTGTGTATGTGTATGCCTGTATGTAATGATGTGTATGATGATTTGTGTGTGTTTGTATGTATGAATGGTGTGCCTGAACCTCTATGTCTAACTCATGTGATCAATAAATGTGGCACCTTGCCTTATTCCCCTTCATCAAGTCTTGTTCGTGATTTGAGCAATTGTCAATTCAAGTAACACCAGTACCACCATATATATCACAAGGGACTAAGCAGAGACCAGAGCTCTGCACTTAGAGTTACATCAGAAATTGAGGATCAAGTGCTTGATGCGGCATCTACATTTTTCAGTATTTATTCTTCTCCCACAATGAGTTCTCCTCCCTTATCTTTTATAGAGTAACTCCTCTTCCATTAATATTGTCAGATCACTTTCCTTTCCTTTCCTCCCATGAAAGCTATCCTTACTTTTACTATTAGCAAAAATTAGTAGTAGCATTTCAAGAAGTTCAAGCTAATCTTTTTAGGAAGAGTTTGGAAGAATACCACTATCTTTCTTCCTCCTCACCACCTAGTCAATGCTGAACAAACCAGCTAGAAAACACTCCAAACTGGGATATCTGGTCACACCTATGTTTGTGGACGTGTTGTACCTCTGCACAGGCTGCAGGGTGTCCTTTTCAGAACTTGGATCCATAGCAGTTCATCAGTCATGGGGCACTGAAATCATTTTGTCACTTTCCTCTAGATCCTATAGTAACTGAAGGAGGGTTTGTTGCAAGGAGGAGTGATGTCAAGGTTAATAGCTATTCAAATGTATTCAACATTATATATAGTATGGATTTCTGTGCAAGGGGTGGGAATTAGCTTTGTGCTATAATTTTGGCAGTCTGAATGGATGATTTAAAAAAAGACCTCCCAACCTTTGGTCTGCCCTTCAGAAGTTCCTTTAGTTCCTGGAGACTTGAGAAAGACTTCCCTGAACTATAACCAGCATTCCTGTTTTTGGATTTCCCTATAGGCAGATTTTCTTCAAGTATCAGTGGATCATTTGAGCCAATGCTGACATAAAACTTGTTTAAGTGTATAGTTACCCATTACCCTCAGGTTATACTAAGAGCTCTTAATACTGCATTATCCATATGTGAAGCCCCCTCTAGGCATATTAGTTACACCAATTTGGGCAAGGTTTATCTTTGAGCACATGTTAAAGTAGCATGTGAGTGCTCTGAAATGATAAAGTGACCATATTTCAGTCCTTCAGCATCCTAAGATGCACTATCCCCTCCCCCTCCACTGTTTGCACAAACTTTTCACTCCCCAAACTCTACTGTGCAGGGGGTAGTACTGTCACAGAGTTAACTTCCCCTTCCTGCCACCAAGGGATTTGACCCTGCCACTCAAACAGACAGCAGTGCAAGCAGCCAGCTATTACCTACCTGCTTCTTGTATTGCTAACTTCTCCCCTTCCCACAGTTAGTCCCAGTTCATTAACATGAGTTTTCTTATTTTAATTTTTTTAAACATATATGCTTTAAAATATATATATATATATATATAATTTATTTATTTATTTGGGGTTTTATTTATTTTATTACACTCCAGTGGCAGACTGTCTTCATTTCTCTACAGCCCCCATTTCCCCCATGCCTCCCAGCTTCATGCTGCCACCCCTGCAACCCACCTCTCCCAGCCCCTTCCCATCTAGAGCAGGCATCCTGAGTTGCCAGCCCTCTACTGACAAGTCATAGTTATGAAGGTGAGAGATGGCATTAAGCCAGTGCTTCCCAAATGGTGTGCCATAAACCACGTCCAGGTGTGCTGTGGAATCTTGGGGGTCATGGCTCCTGGGGAAGCATGACTATAGGCAGTGATGCCACCTCCGCCCCATGCCATCATCACACCCTGGCCATCCCCATGCCAATACCCAACTCCCCTCACTCAGTGTTTTGCCCCTCGCCAAGCCCCCCCCCCCCCCCCCCCCACCCAAGGCCCCCCCAAATTCAGGTAGTGCGCCATGGGGTAGACAAGGCCAGGTAAGAGTACCATGGGGTGGAAAAGGCTGGGAAATGCTGCATTAAGCCTTCGTGTGAGACTGCTTAAAGCTTGGTCTAACATTGACACTGCTTAACATTATACAACACTTAGTATAGCCTAATGTTAATGTTTAACAATACTCTGGCTATGGACAGAAGTTACACAAAAACAGTTTAAGTGATTAGAAACTGGCTTAAACCTAACAGAGAAAAGTTCAGTGCATGTAAACCAGTTTTAAAATGGTGAAAACTGGTTTAAGATAAACCTGGTTGACTGTAGGATCAACCTACAGTTGACTGAGGTCAAACCGGTTTATGGAACTTCTGTCCCAGACCTCTAAATCAAAAAGCTTACACCAGTTTACAGTTGCTAAAGTTTGAACAAGTGAGTTTACTTTAGTCCAGTAGTCACAAATTACTCTGGACAAGTTAGGACTGCTCATTCTGTCATTCCCTAAAGTGTTCAGAATTCTGCCATTTTCAGGATATGTAACTTATTATTTGTTGTGCCAAACATTCTTACTGGAAATTCATTGGGTGGTATTTTTCTATCTTAAAAGTCTTAGATCCAATGAGAAAGTAGAAACAATACAATATGATGTAGGTGACCCTTTATACAAAGCCACCCTTTCAAACAATCATTTAAGGATTCTTCATGTAAAATATCTTGAGAGTATTTTTGAATAAAATTAACACAAGAAAACCTGGATTCCTTAAATGCTATTTGCTAAAAATAAAAAGCCTAAGTTCATAATAAATATAATTTTTACTGAAATATTATTCACCATCTTTACCAACAATATGTTCTCATTTGAGAAATATTTCCAATTCTAGCTATTGCTGTATTGAAAACAATGTGTTTCCTTCCATAAATAGATGTTCTATTGCAGTGAAATTGTAAAACCATTCAATGCCCTGAAGTTCAGAAAAAATAAATAAATGAATGAATGAATGAATGAACTTTTTATTTCACTTTTCTCTTATAAGCTTGATTTTGTACTATCAATAAATGGATAAAATGTACATAATATTGTAGCAATTTAAACCAGTGCCTCTGGTATTATTCATGTAGGAACATTAGAACAATCTAACATGTCCACCTCTTTAAACCAAAATGTTTTAAACTGAAAGACAGGTGTAGTATCAAATTTAACCTGTCAATTACAATTTAGGCAAAGAGAGTTCAGCTGAGCAACCAATTAATTTGGAGAAAAGTAGGACCTGTTAACGTAATGAGTTAGGAGAGAAGAGGAAAAGAATGTTAAAATACTCAATAAGGAGAGAGAGAGGACTTGAAGGTTATGGCAAAACAGAATGAAACAAGAAGCTAAAGCTGGTGGAGGTAAGGATTTAAACTACAACTAGTAGGCTGTTCAAGATGAAGAAGACAGAATAACGATGACATTTGCTGCCCCTAGTGAAATGTGAAAACTGAGAGTGCATGTACAAACTGTTCCCCATGCAATTCTACAATGTGCCCAGTGTTAGTGGAACAATAGTATCCTGCTAGAATTTAAAAATCAACTGCATTTTGTATAAAACTTCAGAGAGGATCAGGATGTCACCCAAACTTTAAATAAGCCATCCCTTCTTTTACTATCATTAATTCTACCATTTATTAATTATTCTAATGGATATTCCTGAGTATGGATAAATGTTAGAGTGGCTTCAAAATGGGGAGTGGAAAGGAGCTTCTGCTAGGGGAGTGGAAAGGAGCTGGAAAGGAGGGAGTGGAAAGGAGCTTCTGCTACACCCAGCAGTTGTTTTGGACTGGCATGTCTTTAGCATTCCTGAGGGATACAAGTGAGCTAACTCACCCCTAACTTTGATTCTTGATAAAGCAGGGTTAACGCTGGAATGATTTTGATACACTTGTATGCTATACAATCATGGTAATGTAACAGTTGCAAAATTACACCTGGTGTCATTATGCTTTGAAAGTGATATAACTGTTACATCTTTGCTTTGCTACCTTGGCTTCCTATAGAAATTGTAGAACATACATGTGGCTATTAGGCCTGTGCAAATAGGGAAGTATTCGATGCAAATTAGGATTCGGCTGATTTGGAGAACAGTGATTTAATTCAGAGATTTGGATCGATGTCCCAAATTGATTCGGCCAAATTGGCTTCAGAAGATTTGGCACCAATTCAGAGAGATTTGGAGATTCAGTCATAGTAGGGAATCACTGAAATATCTACAACTTTGTCATTATTTGGATGATTCAGACAAAAAAATACAGTAATGGTAGCTCCTTCTGATTCAGAAAGGAGGACCCAGGCAACTATAGGCCAGTCAGTCTCACCTCCATCCTTGGCAAAGTCTTCGAAAAAATTATCAAGGCTCACATTTGCGAGAACCCAGCAGGACAAATTATGCTGAGGGGAAACCAGCACGGGTTCATAGCAGGTAGATCATGCCTAACTAATCTAGTCTTTTTTTATGACCAGGTTACAAAATGCCTGGACGCAGGAGTAGGAGTTGATGTCGTATACTTAGACTTCAGGAAGGCCTTCGATAAGGTATCCCACACCATACTTGTAAACAAGTTAAGAGGCTGTGACTTAGATGACTACACAGTCCAGTGGGTGGCAAATTGGCTAGAGGGTTGCACCCAGAGAGTCGTAGTGGATGGGTTGGTATTGACCTGGAAGGGTGTGGGCAGTGGGGTCCCGCAGGGCTCGGTCCTTGGACC
>NW_005841960.1:2483045-2486116 GCF_000455745.1 Alligator sinensis | reverse complement strand
TCTGAACCCAGCCCTCTTTCCTGCCTATGCAGGGGGTCGGACTCGATGATCTATTGAGGTCCCTTCCGACCCTAACATCTATGAATCTATAAGTCTTTCTGGACTTTAGGAAGGCCTTCAACACTGTCTCTCACCCCTTTCTCATTTAAAAATTAGGAGACTGTGGTGTTGATGCCTACACAGTCAGATGGGTCGCCAATTGGCTGGAGGGCCACATCCAGAGATTGATGGTGGATGGGTCATTTTTGACCTGGAGGGATATGGGAAGTGGGGTCACCCAGGGCTTGGTTCTTGGGCCCACACTGTTCAACATCTTCATCAGTGACTTGGACGAAGGGGTGAAAAGCACCTTGTTCAAATTTGTAGATGCCACTAAGATGTGGGGAGAGGTGGGCAAACTAGAAGGTAAGGACAGGCTGCAATTGGATCTGGACAGGTTACAGGGGTGGGCGGATGAGAATAAGAAGGGATTCAATACTGACAAGTGCAGGGTACTGAACCTAGGGAGAAAGAACCAGCAGCATGCCTACAGGCTGGGGAACTCCCTTCTCATCAGCACAGAGGCAGAAAAGGATCTTGGAGTCATTATAGACTCCAAGATGAACATGGGCTGCCAATGTGGGGATGCAGTCAGGAAGGCTAACTGCACCTTATCATGCATCCATAGATGCATCACAAGCAGGACCAAGGAGGTGATCCTCCCCCTCTATATGACTTTGGTCAGGCCGCAGTTGGCGTACTGCATCCAGTTCTGGGCGCTGCACTTTAGGAGGGATGTGGACAACATCGAGAGGGTCCAGAGGAGGGCAACTTGTATAATCAGGGGCAGCAGGGCAGGCCCTACAAGGAGAGACTACGGGACCTGAACCTGTTCAGCCTTCACAAGAGATGGCTGAGAGGGGATCTGGTGGACATTTATAAATCAACATCGAGAGGGTCCAGAGGAGGGCAACTTGTATAATCAGGGGCAGCAGGGCAGGCCCTACAAGGAGAGACTACGGGACCTGAACCTGTTCAGCCTTCACAAGAGATGGCTGAGAGGGGATCTGGTGGACATTTATAAATTGGCAAAGGGAGACCAGCAGGCAATGGGAGAGTCCCTGTTCCCCCAAGCACTACTGGGAGTAACAACGAATAACCGCCATAAGTTGATGGAGAGTAGATTCAGGCTAGATATCAGGAGGCACTACTTGACAGTCAGGGTGGCTCAGATCTGGAACCAACTTCCAAGGGAAGTGGTGCTCGCTCCTACCCTGGGGGTCTTTAAAAGGAGGCTAGATAGACACCTTGCCGGGGTCATTTGATCCCAGCATTTTTTCCTGCCTATGGCAAGGGGTCAGACTTGATTATCTGTTCAGGTCCCTTCTGACCCTATTGACCATGAAACCATGAAAACACTTTTCACAGTTGGGCCTATGAGCTGCCTGCTCATGCCACGCATCCCAGACAAGCCGCAACTCTGTCCTATCCCCTCCCTGTCAGCCCCACCACCAAGGGGCCACCCTCACCCTAGCCCTGGGGCTGGGAGCTTCTCCAGCCCCAGCCCCAGCCCCAGCCCCAGGCCCTGCCCCTACCCCACTCCCCACCTCCCTGTCCACCACACCAGATTTACCAGCTGTATGCAGCTGTATCAGAAATCAGATTGGTATTGGCCAATATGCCTCCTTAAAAATTGGCTATTGTTATCAGTCCCCAAAAATGTCTATCGGTGCATTCGTAATATTCAATACAATATATTTATCTTCTTTCTGTCAAGATATTCTTATTTTCTTCTCAAATAAAACTTAAAATTAAATCAAATCAACTTAATGTTGAATTTGACTATAGCTATTAAGTGACCCTGTGAGAAATGCAGATGATGGAGAAAGCACCTTCTAAAGTAAAATGAATGCTAAATAAATAACCAGTTTAAAATTAAATTGCATTGTTTTAGTTTATACCTTTATATTTATTGACAAATTACATAAATTAAAGCCACACACAGGCACATCAGAGAGTGACCACAGTGCTGTTTGAACTAGTTTAACTGAAACAATTTAAAGACACACCTTTAATTAAATCATCTGTGTGCCTAGGCTAGACCTACTAAGCCCAAATATAGTTTCATAGATTTCATAGACATCAGGGCTGGAAGGGACCTCGGAAGATCATCGAGTCCAGCCCCCCGCCCAAAGGGCAGGAAGTCAGCTGAGGTCATAGGATCCCAGCAAGGTAAGCATCCAGTTTCATCTTGAAGGTGTTCAATGAAGGCGCTTGAACCACCTCCGGTGACAGGCTATTCCAGACCTTGGGGGCTCGGACAGTAAAGAAATTCTTCCTTATGTCCAGCCTGAAATGATCTTGAAGTAGTTTGTGACCATTCGACCTCGTCATCCCTAGAGGCGCTCTGGTGAACAAACGTTCCCCCAGATGCTGGTGGTCACCCCTGATAAACTTGTAGGTGGCCATCAGATCACCCCTGAGCCTGCGCTTTTTCAGGCTAAAGAGCCCCAGGGCTCTCAGCCTGTCATCGTAGGGTCTGCTTCCCTAACCTCTGATCATGCGCGTGGCTCTTTTCTGGACTCTCTCAAGCTTCTCCACATCCTTTTTGAATTGTGGAGCCCAAAACTGGACACAGTACTCCAGCTGCGGCCTCACTAAGGCCGAGTACAGGGGGATTTGCTTGAGAAGCATCTATGGATAGAAGCATCTATGGATGCAAGCCAGCGTTTTGGTCGCTTTACTAGCTGCAGCATTGCACTGCAGGCTCATGTTCATCTTGTGGTCAATGACGACCCCCAAGTCTCTTTCTTCCATAGTGCTAGCCAACATAGCTGGGCTATGATGCTCGCCAGCTCCTTGAGTACCCTGGGGTGAAGATTGTCAGGGCCAGCTGACTTGAAGGTATCCAGCTTCTCAAGATGTTCCTTCAGAAAGTCAGCATTAAAGGAGGGCAGGGGATCACCCTCACCCGGACTTCCCGGCCCTGTAGCGGGCATGGGCGTCCCATGGGACTGATGAAAGACTGACGCAAAGTACCTATTTAATAGGTTGGCTTTTTCCTGGGTGTCAGTTGTCAGTTGCCCCATCTG
>NW_005841960.1:2482027-2482918 GCF_000455745.1 Alligator sinensis | reverse complement strand
GAACTTGGCCAGTCTGCTTCTGACTCCAGTGTCCACATCATTAATGAAGATGTTGAACAGTATGGGTCCAAGGACAGAGCCTTGGGGGACCCCACTGGTCACAGGACACCACGATGAGTGACTTCCATCAATTACTACCCTCTGGGTCCGACCCCGGAGCCAATTTTCCAGCCAGTGGATCGTGGAGGACCCAAGGCGACAATTGGCCAGTTTCTCCAAGAGGCGATCATGGGACACCAGATACAAACCCATGCTGGCTATCCCTTAAGATGTTGGCGTTGGCCAGTCCATTAAGGATGGCCTCTTTGATAAACTTTTCTAAGATCTTCCCCGGGATAGAAGTCAGGCTGATGGGCCTATAGTTAGCTGGATCCACTTTCCTCCCTTTCTTGAAGATAGGCACCACATTGGCCTTCTTCCAGTCTTCGAGCACTACACCAGAGTGCCAAAAGTTTTCAAAGATCCGTGCTAGAGGCTGGGCTATGATGCTCGCCAGCTCCTTGAGTACGCTGGGGTGAAGATTGTCAGGGCCAGCTGACTTGAAGGTATCCAGCTTCTCAAGATGTTCCTTCACAAAGTCAGCATTAATGGAGGGCAGGGGATCACCCTCACCCGGACTTCCCGGCCCTGTAGTGGGCATGGGCGTTATTAATCCTTTATGTAATCTTATGTATAGTTAACTGTGGAACTCATTGACTTAATATATCATGGAAGCAGAAAGCTTAGTAAGATTTTTTTTAGTGACCTATTTATAGGAACAAAAGTATTAGTCATGTTTGAAAGGGTGGATATGCATAAGGGATGAAATTCCTAGGGGGTGTCCACACGTGCAAGCACATGCACTTGCAGTAGCTCAAGTAGAAGCCAGTTTGCTGGGGCCGGGCAGGGTAG
>NW_005841960.1:2467439-2482017 GCF_000455745.1 Alligator sinensis | reverse complement strand
CAGGCAGCGTGCTTCAGCCCCAGGGGGAGGGTCAGCCACAGATACACCCTGCCTGGCTACCGGAGCATCTCTGTGGAGGACACAGCCTCCAGTTGCCTCAGGGCATGGTCCCAGATCTATCCTGTTTTTTTTCCCTCTGGGTTTTGTTTTTTTTTTGATCCCTGGATATCGAAGGGTCTTATTTTGCCCCCGTGCTGCAAATTTGCAATGCGGGGAACATTGTTTTGTTCCCACATGTGCCTCTTGCAGAGTCTCAAGGGGCAAGAGGCACATGCGCAATCATCTGGATGTGCCTGTATGCTTTAGAGCACAATTTATGTATTAAATGCCTGGTACAAGACTGGGAATTTCTCTTGTGGACTGGGTATGCTCTAATGACCATTATGGACTTTTAAAAATCTCTGTTTGTCAGTGACATGTACCAGAAGCCACTGGTCTAAAAAAGAACATTTATTTAAAAATGCACTGTGCCCTTGAAGAAAATTATTCTGCAAGTGCTGGATACCAAAAAGCTTGCGCTGCAGATCTTCTCATCATCCTATAAGAGGTGCTAGAGCTGTTTGATCTACAGACATCCTTTTCTATCTCTTCTTTACCTTTATGCTTTGAATCCTTTTCTCTGTGATTCTTTGTCAGCTAACTTGCCTCATTATGCTTCCCTAAAATTTCCACTGTCACTTATTCCTGTTCATTTGTGGCCATTTCCCTTCTATTTTTGATGAATGGGGCATACTGCAGGTGTTGAAAGCTGATTTTAAAAATGAAAAGAAATAAAGACATACATTGGATTAATTTTTTCATCATTATACATACTTTGATTTTTAATATATTTACATAAAGGATTAATAAAACTAATTAGGTCAAATAGACAAGTGATACAAATTGTGGAGTGTGCTGCATGTCTGTAAACTAATATAAATCTCTCTCTGCAAGATCTAAAAGTTGCTGTCAGCCAAGATAACTCTACTGAAGTTAATGGAGTGTCATTGATTTATAATAGCTGAGAAGCTGGCTTCAAGAATCTGATTCTTCATTGCATTGCACTTTGTGTAGTCATTTATACCTGTGCAGAGTGGGTATAAAGCCTGGGCATTTTTTCTAGTTAGCTTTTTATATTCACTTTATAAAGATGTAAATAATGAAATCCAGTGCAGGTCAATGAAGAATCAGGACTAAGAGGGTAGAAAGGTGAGGATATAGCAGAAAAAGAAGCTGACAAAAGGAAGCAACATAAAATAGCTTGCCATAAATCATGTTTTAGATGTCACCCTCCTGTTGGCTGTTCCCCTTCCTAAAGACTCTCTTTTCTTCTCTTTGGTCACATCTACATGAGATGCTGACTGCACAGTCATTACTGCACACTTATTTAGTACTTGTATAAACAAGTACTAAATGACTGCGCAGTAACTGGAGTTAGCATGCAGTAGCATCGCCAAACAGCTTTTAGGTGATGCTGACTGTGCAGTTGCTCGTTACTACTTGTGTAGATGTGGTCAGTAGCATGTAAATTATTTTCTCACTTCCCATCTTTTAAGTGTTCTGTGAGCACTGTAGCAGACTCTGGATAAAATATGAATTGTCTTAATATTAATTCCCAAACACTGTTACATGCATAGCCATTAGGACCAACAATTGTCAATACCTGTAAACAGTTCATATCAAGTGTATTTGTTGTGATTATATCTCCTCCTCCTGACCACAACCAATAAAAGTACATGTTTTATTCTTCCACCATGTCTATATAGTGCTGATTTCCTTAGGCACTGACATTTTAGAAATGTCATAGTTCATGAGGAAATAATGAAAACCCAGATAACATGGCAGAACACTGTGACCTTTAACTGAGGGATTGATAGGAGTTCTTAAGCAAGTTCAGTAAAGAAATTCAGAGGTAAATTCAGGTTCTGATAACTAATTGAGGATTTCAAAGGTCATAGTTTTAGCAACAACTTAGTCTGCAAGCTAGAGCCAACGACACCTTTTCTGCTTGCTTTCCTGTGATGTGATTTTGCAAATGATCCCCTTAGTCCCACACTATAGATAGTTTATTTGAAAGCCTGGATATCTCGTTTATGACTTGGAATAAGGTACTAGCTTCAAAACTAAGGGAGTTCCCAAGTTATGTCAGACTATTTTGCCATAAAGTGACATCAAATGCACTGATGACACTTAATGCAAGACTAACAATAAAGAACTGTTTTAATTAAAAATAAGACTTCTCAAACTAACCTGTTAAAAATAAGACCACAGATCTGGATGACAAAAGCAACTTCATTCATACAGTATAATAAAATATTTGGATTTCTCCAAGGCATTTAATTTAGTTCCAGATAATGGTCAGACGTTAAATGGTATTCCCAAGGCACACATCAAAGGAATTAAAACTAGATCATTAAAAGATCTCAAAATGTGGTTAGTACTCACACTCTCCTAATCCAGAAATACTCCAGTCTAGGTGTTCTTGAGACCTCAGTCTTGAATGTATTCAAAATCAGCCACTGGGGATAACATCAGTGATCCCACTGACATAATGTGGAGTATGTCAGCAGGAGCTTGTTGCTACTGCACAGTAGCATCAGAAAAAAATCTTGCTGGATGCTACTACGCAGTAATGCCAGTTACTATGCAGTCATTTAGTACTTGCATGCTAGTACTAAATGACTGTGCAGTAACAACTGCGCAGTCCACCGCTCATGTAGACATGGCCGCTGTGACAACTGTACAAACATGTACATTTTGGAAGGTTTTTTCTTCCCCAATATTTTAATTTCAGTCTAGAGAAGAAATCTTGAAGAAAAAAGGGGCAAGAGTTTGAGCAGATGATGATTTATATTAGTTGACCTTAAATTAAATTTTGATTAAGTTCTACAACTGAAATATTTCAACTCAAGTTGATTTAAACCAATTTTTCAATTTCACCCAAGGACACAACAAAACAGTAGCAACAGTTAAGTCAAAAGTTTCTCCTAAAAATTCTGACTAACTCTATATTTAATTTCATACAGTATATATATTATCGTGGTGAGTATGCTAACTAGGGGTGTGTGAAGTGGGTCATATTTGATTCAGATTCAGCCTGAATTGGGGACAGTGATTCGATTTGTTTATTCAGATCGCTGTCCCCAATTCGATTTGTCCAAATTTGAATCTGAAGATTCAGTGCTGATTTTCCAAATCAGTGATTCAGCAATAGACACAGCTTTAAATGCTTTTTCTACATATCTCAAGGTAGTAGGTGCGGCTCATGAATGATGCGATGCTGGGGTGGATGGAGCATTCCACAGGAGAGCAGGGGGCAGGGGCGGGGGAGGGGTGCCCCCACATGCCCGGCGGTGAACCTGGAAATGGACTGGGAGTACTTCCACTCCACTTCTGGGTCTACTACCGAGTGCGGTGGGGGGCTCCCCTGCAACTCCCCAGCTCAGCGATCAGCCACGGGGGGACCCCAGGTGCTCCCCCAGGGCCAGGAGGCACCAGTCACTGAGCCAAGGGGGTCCCCAGCATGCTCTCCAGTGGACCTGGAAGTGGACTGGAAGTGCTTCTGGTCCACTTCCAGGTCTGCTTCTGAGCATGCTGGGCACCCCACCCTCCCACCCCATGCTCCTGTGGGATGCTCCATCCATCCCAGCATCACACCATTCATGAGCCGCACCTGGTACCTCGAGGTATGTAGAAAAAAACATTTAAAGCTGTGTCTATATCAAATCGCCAAATCTCTCCAAATCTATTCAGAGGGTTCCGATTTCATTCAGTGAGATTTAAAGGTCTCCTGATTCAATTCAGATTAAGAGATTCAGCCACTGAATTGGGCTGAATCTCCACCAAATCGAATCAGGGACCAAAGTTTCGCACAGCCGTAGTGCTAACCAGGAATATTCTGACTAGTGTACTTCCCTATCTGCCAATACCTGTGCATTTGTGGGCTACTGATTAATTGTTTCTGTGAAATTACTTTGATTCTGTTGATTAGACATGTTATACTAGAGATCATACTTGGAAACACCCCTGCTAGCCAAGTAGAATTAGTACCTAGAGATGCCACAGGGGTTTAATTTAGTTTAGTTTTCCCTAAATTGCAATCGTGTGTTTTTAAAAACACTGCTTCAGCTTAAGGAGAATTAAACTGAACTAAATCCTTGTGGTAGGGGCCTGATCCTTACCTGAATCTTCAGCAGTGGGGGTAGTGAGCTGCCAGTGGGTTAAGTCCCTGAGCTCTGTGGGAGCCCCCCAGGCAACACCTACCTACTGGCACCTGGCCTGGGCAGTCCTAGGGGGCACTGCAGCCATGGAGGGAAGTACCCTCACCCCTACAGCCGTAGAGAGAAGCACTGGGCCCCCACACAGCTCAAGCAGGCAAGCAGGCAGGCTTGCTCTGGGGAGGGAGATACAGGACATCCTCTGAGCTGCAGTGTCTACTTAAGGCTGTGTGGCACAACATGCACTGATACAGAGGCATCTCTTCTCATCATAAGAGTTCCTGTGGGGTTGAGACAAGGAGAAGAAAGAAGAAATGGACTTGAGATTATTTTGAATGGTATAATTCACCCCTATGTGCACTCAACTTTCAAGAACAGCCAGCAGGTTTTGTGGGATTGCCTATGTGCACCCCTATGTGCACTCAGCCATTCATTTAGTCCCACAAAAATACTGGCAGGTGCCCAGACAATGGTGCATTCACAGCAGACCTTGAAATCACTGGACGTTTTAAGATAGTATGAGGTGTAAATGAGGTTTGCCTTGCTCTGCTTGAGCACTTTCATGGGAAGAGCTAGACCAGAGGGCAATGTTACCATGGTAAGTGCCCTCTTGGTTACCTACCAAGTGCCCTTATGTTGTTTACCTAGAAAAGCCTGTCCCAGTCTCAGGTTTTCAGCACCCTGTGTGGTATCTCTCTGGCAAGAGTGTCCAGGTAGCACAGACCATGCATGCTTGAGCTTGCAAGTGGTAACTCTGAAGGCTATGCCCTGCTACTTCTATAAACCATTGTTCCCAGGGGTGTTCTGGAGCTGTGAAAGAGAGCTGTGTGCTACAATGACTCTCTTGATTAGTTGGCAATCCCACAGAGCCTGCAGGTTGTTCTTGAAAGCTTCCTGTGGCTGTGTTAAAGCTTCCTTTCACTAGAATACTAGCCAGCAATGAAAGAAGCCATTGACGATGACTTGTAGAAGGAGCCTGTTCCAGCGCAGGTGTCTAAAGAGCAGCACTGCTTGCACTAAAGGCCAGCCACACTAATCAGTTACACCCTGTCTCCCTGAGTCACCTGCTCTTTTGCCCACTGCCCTGAAAGATGACACTTTGTAGGATGACACTGCACCAGGTAGGATGACTGATTCTGTGGATACGGGGAACCAGTATCAAGTAGAATGCCACAGAGGTCAGTTCTGGAGCCATTTTTGTTCAATGTCTTCATCAATGACCTTGAAGATGGCATAAAGTGCACCCTTAGAAAGTTTGCAGATGACAGCAAGCTGGGGGAGTAGTAGATATGCTGGAGGGTAAGGCTAGGATTCAGAGAGACCTAGACAAATTGGAGGATTGGACAAAAAGAAATCTCATGAGGTTAAATAAGAAAAAGTGCAAGTCCTGCACTTAGGATGGAACAATCCCATGAAAAAGTACAGGTTAGGGACTGGCTGGCTAGGCAGCAGCCCTACAGAAAAGGATCTGGTGGTTACAGTGGACAATAAACTGAATATGCACCAACAGTGTGCCCTTGTTTTCAAGAAGACTAACAGCATACTGGGCTGCATTGGTAGGAGTGTTGACAGCAGATCAAGGGATGTGATTCTTCCCCTCTCTTCAGTACTAGTGAGGCAACATCTGGAGTACTATGTCCAGTTTTGGACTCCCCGCTACAGAAAGGACGTGCACAAATTAGAGAAAGTCTAGTGGAGGATAATGACAATGGTTTGGGGGCTGGGGCACATGACTTCTGAGGAAAGGCTGAGGGAACTGGGCTTATTTAGTCTGGAGAAGAGAAGAGTGAGAGGAGATTTAATAGCAGCCTTCAACTATCTGAAGTGCTGTGTCCTGTGATGTTATAATGGATCTTATACCAGGCAAGGAGACTAAGACATGGTTCTGCTAAACTAAAAGCAATTTATTGAAACCTAACAGATACAACTCTAACTGGAATTGAGCAGTATTAGCAGTTAAAATTTAGAACTGTAGGCAGCCAAAGCAAATGCTCACCACCCTGTAATATTGCAAACCCAACTTCACTGGTTGATCAGGAAGTGTGGTCTTGTCTGGGGGCTTCCATGTATGATGTTGATGCAGGATCTTGGATCAATGACAAGATCTCTTCAGGCTTCCTTCAGGACTGTTCCAAAGGGTACACTTATTCATCAATCTTTATATACCATATAACTTGCATTCTTAATACATAAAATTAGCTTATGCCTTCCTCCTAATGCATATTAATAATCGTGTTTCTGTTTGCCAAATATAGTTACCTTTAACTGGGTTTTGTTTTAATCTGAGGTAATATTTATATTCTTAGACGGGGGTAGGTCTTGCTCTGACTATTCCCCTTTTGCCCAGGTTATATTTATTCAATTTAGTTAGTCAACTTCCCGATTCATTTTAAGTCCAGGACAGTATTTTACGAAGTTCATGTCTTGACCACAATTCAAGCTAAGCATGAAGCTTAAGCAAAAAACAAAGGTCAAAACCTATGCCTGAAGGCCTTTGGGTCCCAACAGTGGGGTGGTGTCAGAGAGGATGGAGCTAGTCTGTTTTCACTGGTGGCAGATGACAGAGCAAGAAGCACTGGTTTCTTGGAGGCAGTGTGCTGGGGCAGCAAGGAAAGGGGCAGCCATAGAGATACTCTGGTTGGATGTCAGAATGTCTTTTTGGAGGACTCAGCCTCTGGTTACCTCAGGGCATGCTACAGGCACATGCCTTGCTCTGCTTTTTTTCTGCTGGGTTGTTGTTTATTTTTTTTTTTGATACCTAGATTTCCAGGTACATTCCAGGAACTTTTTTTTGTTCCCAGCGTGCCTCTTAAAGCATCTCAAACTATTTTGAGATGCCACAAAAGGCATGCACATGCTCTTCTAGATGTGCCCAAAGGGATTGGTGATAGACCCATTACTGAGAACAACTGCTCACAAACCATCATGGAGAAGGCAAAGAATGGTGACAAATTTCAGTGGGCATCTATAATTCAGAAGGATTCCCCACAGTGATTCTCAGTTGACAGAGTGGAAAGCTTTTGAGAGATCAAAGACGGCCATGTAGAGAGGTTTATGTTGTTCCTGGCATTTTTCCTGCAGCTGGCAAGCAGTGCAGATCATGTCAGTTGTGCCTCTTGATGCCATAAGCCCACACTAAGATTCCAGGAAGAGTTCAGCAAGTGAAAGAAATCAGTTCAAGAAGCTTCTTGCAATGATCTTTCCTGAGGTGGACAGCAAAGTGATCCACATGTGGATTTGTCTCCCTTCTTGAAGACTGTCATGCTCATGTTATCCCTAAGGTCATTTAGGATGTCCTTATTAATCCAAATCCTTAAAATGAGGAACGCATGGAGCTATAAGGCAAACTCCTCCCCCACCCCACCCCACCTACCGCACCCCATGCCCCCACTTGAAGATTTCAGTGGAGATCCCATCAATTCAAGATTTATTGCCATTCTTCATCTGCTTGATGGCTTTCCTCACCTTGTCAAGGGTTGGAGGGATTTTGAGATTGTCTCTAACACACTGGGTGATGTAGGAAGTTCAAGAACTGGACTTTGCTGGAGTCTCTGTGAAAAATAACCACACTTTTCTTTGTCAAGATCCCTGTGAATTTAAATTATATTCAGTGAACCATTATTAAAGTTGCAGCTACTTTTCCTGTACAGTAGGGAAGCCTACACAGCAATTAAGGCAAGAATGAATGAATTCCCCTTCATCATCTGTTATTTTAGCTTTTTACGCTTCTATGAACAAGAATCTGGGTTTGCATTTATATGGATAAGTACTGGTTTTGGCAGTCACCTCCAGACACCTAATTTTCACAAAACAGATGCTCAGAACCTCCAAAAAATTATCCCTTTTGAATATACTTAAACTCTAGCACACCAAAATTAGAGGTTTACGCAGCTTAGGTTACAGTAGGCATCTTAGGCTTTTGTCTTTCTATTTAAGTATGAAGATATTATAATGGACAAATAAATCATAAGCTTTCATAAGATTAAATAAGGTATCTTTAGTGAAGATGTTCCTCACCTGTTACAATGATGTTATCAACTTTGACACCTTAAAAGAAAAGAAAATAATTTAGTTTCTTTTTTTCAGTAACTTGAACTTCTCTGGAGACACTGCCAATTGACAAATGAAAGTGAAATGGGTTTTTGGTGTGGACCAGATTGATATTAAAACTTCGAATTATGTAGGGATTACAAGCTGCTCTTAAAAATGAAGGTAACAAATTGAAAGCCAGTTGTTCAAATCACTAAGATCTCACCAGTGGAAAAAAATAGCAACCATTGATTCAATGTGTAAAGAAAACAGAATTCCCATTGGTTTTACTGACTCCAACTGTTCTGAAATCTAGCATACCAGAGTAAGATCATTGAACACCTTTAGTGCCTGGAGACTGGAAGCATTCTACCATGGCATCTCTGTTTGTCAGATGCATCAAATGCACTGAGATGGTGACACAAGCATGTCATAAGAGGTACTTGTTGTATATGTTGTAATGCCACTGGGACTGAATGTCTGCTACACACATAACCTCACAATTTTCTAAGTTATTGTTGCCAACAATATTCCTTCCTACAGGATGCTTAGCTACTTTTCCATTATTATTTTCTTTAAGATAAATAATAAAATTACTTCATCACAGTTTGTCAAAAGATTAATAACATAAGGAAAGACTTTTTTAAAAGGCAGAAAAAGCAAAGTAGGCTTCCAAATTCTCCTTTACAGTTTTCAGAGTCCAACTACAACAAGTTAGATATTTTGAAACCTTTTGTTCCATCCAAAATGCCAATTTGTTTCAAGCAAACCTTTTCTAAATCATATGAGTTCTGATGTCATTTTTGTCAGGAAGATTTCTGAGACAGAATTTTTGGGAGAACAAAGTTAGACAGAAAGAGGGGGCTTCCTCAAATAGCCAAAAGCCTAGTGATTAGGGTAGTTACCGATTCTGGTGAAACAGGCACTTGAGTCTGTGTTTTCCATCTTCCGAAACCATTGGCTAATTTGGTTGCCAGATTTTTTAAAGATGTCTCAGGTATATTCCTCAATATGAAAAGGAATTTTGAAACTACATAATTATTCACGAATTGCAATTCTTATTTTTGTGGCAGTCCACTACCTAATTCCCATTTGTACATTTAAATATCTCTTCTATGATTTACAGGATAATAGATTCTTTACAAATATAAAAAAATCTTCTTAACTTGCCAAAATTGTACTTTTGTTTAGACTGAGTAGGGCAGGACACTAGTACAAATATAAATTCAAAAATATAAATATCAAGTTTAGTTCTTAATAAATCAGGGGTAGGCAATTATTTCAGCTGGAAGGCCACCTAATAAGTTTTGGTGAGCTGTCAAGGGCCACACACCTACAATCTTCAGAAGATAGCTACAATTTGTTAAAATGATAATAAAAAAAATCATATGCTAAAAATCAAACATCTATTATAACATATTTTACTTTTATTTATGTTCTGATTTTGTTGAGTAGTGTATATAGAGGCTATTGCATAATAGCTCAAAAAAACCTTTTTTTTGTGGGGGGCATGTCGGGGGGGTTAGCATAGGGTGTGTATTGGGGGGGTGGGTATGTGTTTGCGGAGGACTGCCCATATGCTAGGTCCCAGGAGCCAGCCAAGTGTGGGGACAGTGCAGGTCCAAGTGTAGTCCACCCCACCCCACCCGGCCTGCAGCTGCCCCCATAGTTCTCCATGTGGGGCTAAACTTAGCCAATTCCCACCCAGTGTGGCCCGCACTGCACTCCCACCCACCCATGGCCCTGGCTTCCTGGCAGGTCTGCTCCCAGTGCAGCTGCAGACACCTGGGTCCTGCTTGGCTCTTACTGCCTTGAGTGTCTGATCATCTTTCTGCTCCTGCTTTGCTGCTCTGGACATTAGGGAATTCAGGGAACCTGTGGGTGCCCAGCCAGGCAGGGGGGAAGCTGCAGCTGGGCATCTCCTGCGGCAGTGTGCATGGCTTTAACTCCATGTTGCCTGTAACCCACTCAGTCATCTGCAGAGAGCTACTCATCATGCTCGGTGGGCAGAGTGAGCAGAAGGCAGCTGGGAGCTGGAGCCCCGTATACTGAGACCACTTCATTGCAGCTTCCCCTCTACCTGGCTGGGTATCTGCTGCCTGGCATGCATTCCCACAGTTTCCCTGCACTGTCTGCTGCCTGAAGCACTACAGCTGTACAGGGACAAGCTCTGCAGGGAAGCTGTGCACACTGGCTAGGGCTGCGAGCACATGCAGGTGAGAATGCAGTCCAGGCTGCCACCTGTAGGAGCGAGCAAGGCCTGGCTCCATGCAGAGTGCTGTTGGAGCAGTCTCAGGCTGGATAGTCAATTGGCAGGCACTCACCCACAGCCTGGATCCAATCAGTTGGTGGGCCAGACCCAGCTCACAGGCCATATTTTGCCCACCCCTGCAATCAATGTTATTACAGAACTCTTTATCTGTGAGAAAAAGAAGATAGATGCAGCTTATGGATATACATGTTAAAATTCCTTAATTTTAGCAGTCAAAATCCTAAATTATAATTTTTTTTAAAATCAGAAGGGTGTTATTTATTCGATGCAAACTGTTTCACCAATGAATCAGAATACACAAACAATACCATGCAACTCAGGTGACACAAGATGTAGATCAAAGAAAGCCTGGAAATGAACTAGAGGCCTAGAATTACACATCCCAACCTATTTGGTGAATAACAAATTAGTATGTTAACTAACCATGGACAATCTTAAATTTGTAATAATTATTCACTGTAACAAAGAGTTCAACCACTAATAATTATGAATGGTAAAGTATTTATAAGCTATTTAGAAACATTAATACACATACCTCTAATGAAGTGCCATAGAGCTGTTTTGTGTTGCTCCAACAGTGTAGAACAAACCTAAAATCAGCTTAGTCAGTCACTAGAGCAATCCTAGAGTACAGTGGTTTGCTATGGCAGCTTCAGTGTTACCAGTCTCCTAGAAAGCACTGCAAGGATCATGGCCAATGAAAAGTGAGTGCAGCTGCAACTCATGCAAACCTTGAGGAAGTCCTAGCAACTAAAAGCAACTAAAATACAGCAAGCCAAGTGGCCTGAAGATCAGGTAAGAAATAAAACAGCATTAACCACTCTTGCATTCTTTCACTTTTCCTGTATCAGGTGCTCCTCAGCTTCATGTCAGAGTCATTGCTGATTCTTTTAAATCACTACATGTCCGTTACAAACTGTTTTTCAGGTTCAAAATTGTTCTGTCTGACCCAGGGCATAGATTTGAGCCAATGTCTTCTACTTCTCTGCTGAGCATTCACTATCAGGTACAGTACTCTAAATTCAGTCTTATTCATCTCCTCTTAATCTAGTTGTTCCATCTTATTTAAATAATGGCTCTAGGCTTGTGGTTAATACATTAACATTGGGGGAGGTGTGGGGTGAAGTGAGTGGTATGAATTCCACATCTTTGTATCAATTCAATGTACAAAGTAGAGCAGAATCAATAGGACATGGACTCCTCCTCTAACCTATCAGCTAATGGATAACAAGGAGGACAATGCTATTGCCAATGTGTGGTGTGTGGTTTTTTTTACAAATCTTGCCCATCATCTCCTATATTGTTTAAATGTAGATATAATATTTTGTGTTAAACCAAACAAACAAAATACATTTTTTATTTTAACAAGGGAAAAGAAAGTGGGGGGGAAATCAAATTCGGTTTGATCCAAATAAGTTTATCTTTTGGTTCAGAAATGGGCTGTGGGGGGCGGGAATTGTTTGCACAGCATTAAATAAGAAGCTGCTATTTTAACTCTGTATTAAGCTTTAAGCAGGACTCACAAGATAAAATAATTGACTGAAGGAAACAGAGAGAATTAAATCAGTCAGCCAGCTACAGAAGACAGAAGCATTGATTAATCCCTGCTATATATTTCTCAAGCTTTGTTGTTTTGCTTTGTTTTTTAATATGTATTTATTTAAGCTGCTAGAAAACAAAAAAGGAAACAGACAAGAAAGAGAAGCTGCTAATCAGAACTTCTGACTAATACTGGGAGAAAATATTGGGAGCAATTCTGAGCTCATTGGCTGTGTTTACATGAGACGCTAACTGAGCAATTGTTACTGCACCATCATTTAGTACTTGCATACCCAAGTACTAAGTGACTGCATTACTACTCTGCAGTAGTTTGTTACTACTGTGCGCTAGTGTTGCTGGGCATGAACCAAGATGCTAAGCTACCGTGCAGTAGTAATGAGCTACTGTACAGTCAGCATCACCACGAAGCTGTGCAAAGATGCTGGAAGAACTAAGCAAGTTCCTTGATCTTCAGCCAATATTTGCATCATGTATCCTGTGAAGATGGTTTCTATACTTAAGCAGTTACACTTTTTTTTTTTTTGTCCCAGATATATACTGAAATGTGGGTTTTTTTCCCCTCAAAAATGTGCTTCTAAACTCTTTTGCTCTGTTTCATATACATATATGTACATCATGCTAATAAATCAGTATATGACCCAGTCCTGAGCAATTCATTTCCCTAAGACAAAATTTCATGCTAATTAAATTCTCACCAACCTGATTGATTAATCTTGCCAAAAGCACAGGGTTACAGTCTACCATGTAGTGGCCTGAGGCAAAAGCTATTGTAAATGTGTAAATTAAAGTGTGTTAACGGGATATCGGATTAATATAAATAGAAAGCACAGAAGAAGTATGCGGGCACTTTGTTGATAGAAAAACAGTACAAGTATTGCATCTTGAAGAGAAATAAGGTAAAGATGAGCTTAATTTCTCTGTGCTTCTTCCAAAACAGTTTGATTAATTTGTATGATTTCCAACACACTGGCAGTGTAAAGGGACCTGAAATTGAATGTGTACCTTTCTAGAACACTTTGCACTATGAGGGGCATTCTTCATGTAAAGCAAAATGAAACCCTTTATTTTCTGTGCACTAGAGCTGGTAGGAAAACATTTTTTTTTTTCTTTTCCCCATAGGAATTTTCACCTTCTTTCATTTAAAAAAAATCAGATTTCATTATAAAGTAATAAACCACACAGTCTCCATTATATTTTTTGATTAAGTTTAACCTAGTCATCTTTCTTTACGAGGAAAGGGCAGATTTAGGGAGAAGTATACCCACTGTTATGGCTAGATTACCATGGAGATTTAATGAAGGATCCTTTTTTATACCCTGGAGAGCCATCTCATTGGGGGTTATTTACTTTTCTATTTTTTGCAAATCAGACATTTGCATTGAACTAGCCATGATACAAAATGTAGTGAAGTCTGTGGGAGACTTCATCAATTTCAGAGTATTTTAGATCAGGCCTAACTGAGGAATACATAGAAAAGATTGTATCAGCCTGTGACTTGGGAGACCCAAGCTCCTTCACAGGCTTCCTGCGTGACCTTAATCAAGTCTCTTATGCTCTTTGTGAAATAGTTCCTCATTTGTAGAATAGGATAATAACACATCTACCTCCTATAGATATTCTGGGGATAAACATAGGAGATTTATGAAAGCTAGGATGTTTATTCTCATCATTTCCACAGTTTATAGATTAGATTTGTTGACCGTGGTATGATATAAGTATTTATATATTATAGAGAAGTACATATTTCTTCTGGAAGAGTGTGACTGGGGCTTTGGAGCACTGGTGTAAAAAATAATTCTTATTATTAAAGTTAATAATATGATGGAATTATTTATTTATTGTATTACTTTGTGATATATGAAAGGCAACAGCAATTTCTTTTTTATGAAATTACTGTTGTAACTGAGGTAAAATAGTCACTTTTTAACATCAAAATAATCCACAGGTGTTATGAGCTTCCTTTTACTCCAAGCCAATATTGCATATCCAAATTCACAAAACAGGGATCAAAATATGACATACACTGATGTGAGAGAGTCATATCCTAAGGTTTCCCCCTAAAACATTTGAGGTCAATGGAATTTAGTAGCATAATGATGAGTGGGCAAGCAGGGCTTAAAGCCTGATAACTGCTTCAGGTAAAGCTGTGGGGGGGAAGGGAAGGTGGGAAGAACATTTTTAAGATGGGCTAATCTCCAGTTTTAGCTCTCCTAATTGTAAATAGGCTTGACTTCTAAAGATATTTATCCCTTGTACCCATATCAGTCCCAAAGTATATGGGATGACATTCATCTAACCTCTGTGAAAGCAGTGAAAGGAAGTATTTGGTTGTTGTTCTTCAACACATTTAGAAAGGTACTGAGCTCTCTGTTTCATGACCACAACCCGCTCTTTGGTGACAGAGGCAGCGAGCTGCTGGGAAGGGATGGCCTCCACCTCTCTCCCCTAGGGAGGAGGCTCTTCTCAGCTAGACTGGCTGACCTGCTCCACCGGGCTTTAAACTAAGCCCGTTGGGGGACGG
>NW_005841960.1:2446204-2465379 GCF_000455745.1 Alligator sinensis | reverse complement strand
CACCCAGCACTCTTCCCTGCCTATGCAGGGGGTCAGACTCGATGATCTCAAGCAAATCCCGGGACGTCTCAAGCAAATCCCGGGACGTCTCTCAAGCAAATCCCGGGACGTCATTCTCCCCCTGTACTCGGCCTTAGTGAGGCCGCAGCTGGAGTACTGTGTCCAGTTTTGGGCTCCACAATTCAAAAAGGATGTGGAGAAGCTTGAGAGAGTCCAGAGAAGAGCCACGTGCATGATCAGAGGTCAGGGAAGCAGACCCTACGATGACAGGCTGAGAGCCCTGGGGCTCTTTAGCCTGAAAAAGCGCAGGCTCAGGGGTGATCTGATGGCCACCTACAAGTTTATCAGGGGTGACCACCAGCATCTGGGGGAACGTTTGTTCACCAGAGCGCCCCAAGGGATGATGAGGTCGAATGGTCACAAACTACTTCAAGATCGTTTCAGGCTGGACATAAGGAAGAACTTCTTTACTGTCCGAGCCCCCAAGGTCTGGAACAGCCTGCCACCGGAGGTGGTTCAAGCGCCTTCATTGAACACCTTCAAGATGAAACTGGATGCTTATTTTGCTGGGATCCTATGACCCCAGCTGACTTCCTGCCCTTTGGGCGGGGGGCTGGACTCGATGATCTTCCGAGGTCCCTTCCAGCCCTGATGTCTATGAAATCTATGAGTTGCCACTGACTTAAGGTGATGATGCAAAATCACTCAGCACCTTGGAAAAGCAGACACTTGCGTTGCCAAACAGGGGTTAAAAAGGAGAGAGAGAGGTTGTTTCAGGAATTATAATTTAATGCTATTAATGTTTACATCAGCACAATTTAGACTATTTTATTTTATTATGTGTTAAACAACATATCATAAGTTGGATGGTGCTTATGTGGAGCAGACCATCGTATATCTTTTTCTAGATAGATTAATGAGTTATTTTATGAATGAAAGAGCTCATTTAGGAATTAAGTCTGAGGCAAAATCTTGTCTATAAAAGTACATTAAGGTGGTAAAATATTTAGAATTACTTTAATGAATCTATTCTTATCTCTAAAAGAAAAGCTTGGTTAGCAATTCATCCAGTTAGTGTTTAATGGAATAGGTTTGTGCGCTGATAATGTTTCGTTCACCTTCCTCTAGCTAATTCATTGTGTATTACCGAAAGCGTCTCACAAGATATATTCAGAAGGTTTCTCCTGTAAGCCAAGCAGGATCAGAAACAGATTAGAGGTTCCCTGGGTCAGGACTATACTTTTGATGAAAAAGAAAATATGTTCAGTAGAATAAAAATACGTAAGAGGACAGAATGCTTGGCCATTGTTATAGGTGCTTAGAGATTTATCTGTCACCTACTACATTTTTGGGAACGTGGAGGCAATATGATCTTTGCAGTTTATATCTCTTAGAAATTCATATATCTGGAACTTTAAAATTGTAGTGAGTTTTAAAGTGAACCAATAATTCAAAAAGTAAGGGCTTAGCTAAGGCCAAGTTTCCAGCTACTGTAAATTGATTTCAGTTTACCCTGATTTACCCCATCTGAGGATCTAAACCATACAAAATCCCTAAAAATACAGAACAAAACCCACACTTGATCTGAAGGCAAATACTTTTGTAGAGATAAATTAGCAACCTATTTGAAAAATGAAACTTAAGGGGGGGGGGAGGAGATTGAAATAAAATAGAGGCATAGAAATAAAGCAAGGCATTGCACCTAAAAATACCCAATTCTACAGATCCCGTTACTTTTTACTATAGAAAAATAACCTTGGTGTCAGCAACATGTAAGATTTTCTAGAGAGCTAATTAGTCTCATAAGGCTCCTAATGACCCTTACCTTCCTACCCTCTCTCCTCTCCCCCTATGGTTAGGAAAGAACTATCTGTCTTTCTAAATGACAGGACCAGGCATTTAATAAACACCAAACATTACTTCTTTTGCAAAAATGGATAAAAGATGAAAAAGGTTTAAAATATATTTTCAAATATCTGCTTATCTACTGTTTCCTTCCCTAGCCTGCCTATCCTCCAGAAATAAGATGTGATGATTGTACTCCTCCTAATGAAAAGCAAGAGACTCTATTCTACTTTTAACGTTTAGTTCCTCCATTCAGAGAATTTCTGATGCAATCAACTGATCAAATAGGCTAAGTACAGGCCTTCAAAAAGCCTGAGGAGGAAGCACTCTAATTTTGGGGCTTTATTCTAAGTGCTCACATTTAGGCTGACAGCAAACAGAACACATGTTAGCCCTTTGGTGGAACAGGGATCAGAGCCTGCTTGCACAGGCCAAATCCAGCATGCAGGGATGGCTCTGATAGGCTGTGCCCTGTAGGCTCCCTGGGCTGCCAAAGACTCCCAAATGGAGACAAATACCTGAGTCCCCCCTAATTGGTTGCTGGACCACACCTCCAAACCCTGATATCCTGACTTGCTCATGCCTTCTTTTTCCCGCCTGAGTGCTCAAGTACAGAGTCCCAGGAGCTGCTGCAGGAGGATTCTGCTGGTTGTTCTGTGTGAATCTCACTGGAGGCTGTGGGTGACCATCATGGCCACCCACCTAGACCTGCGGTGGCATGTGTCGTGGCCTGCACCCTGGTGCAGTATGTAGCATGAGCTCAGTATGTAGCTTGGTGTGCTCCACAGTATGTAGCATGAGCTCAGAGGGCATGACCAGAACTTGTAACATGTCTTCTTTATTTTGCTGGCACCTCATACACACATTTTTCATGCACTCTGCAGATGTTTACATGCCCATCATGGACCCACTGCTTGCTGCCACAAGTTAGCTTTTCACGAACAGATGCAGAGGATGCAGAGAAGGGGGAGGGCTTCCTTAGCTTTCAGGAGTCGGAAGGGCTATGGGAGGGAAGGTATGGCATCAGGAGGGGGATTGAAGAGTCGATACAATGAGTGCCTGCACCATGAGAATCAGAATCAGACTGAATGAGACATGATCTTTTAGACACCCAAGAGCAGGGGTGGTGGGGGGATGTTGGCACCTTGGCTGAGCTCCAGGGGGAACCTCCCCCTTCTGGGACTTTGGGTCAGTAAGATGAATTCATGGATTTCTGGTGCTGCATCCTTTATTGAGCACAGGCAATTTAAATTCTTCCCACAATCTACATTTTACACATGTATTTGGTTTCCCCATACAAGTTGGAAAGTAGTGATGCTACATATTAGTATGTGTAAATGTGCTGATGTATATTTGGGCATGATCAAGTATATTTTTTATAGTGATAAGAGTTGGGGTTCCTGTGTATACTGAGAACTCTTTAACAGCATTTAAAAACACAATACAATTTAAAGGGAATAGGTTGTGGCCATGTTGGTCTAAGGACATAGGCAGACAAGGTTCTTTGGGTAAATCTGATATATTTTTATTAGAACAACTAAAATGGAATTACAGTTGGTCTGTACTCTTCTTGGATGGAATAGAAAAGATACTTCTTTTCCATTCATCCAGGACATGTCATAGAGCACAGACCAACTGCAGATGCTTCCTTGGCCTGGAGAAAGGTATTTTGCACCCAAAAGCTTGCAAAGAAGAATTTTTCCAAGTTTTTTTTAGTTGTTCTAATAAAAAATATTGGATTTATCCAAAGAATCATGTCTTCCAATACAATTTGACAGTGTTACAGAACTGTTAAATACCTTGGTAGGGGCTGGGTTTAGAGGGCAGTTTCATCACCAAACTTATCTTGATGCCATTCTGAACCATGATAAATAGCCAGGAGTTAAACACAATTTTATGTAAAAAGCCTCATGTCCACTAGGGAACTTGTCCATTGCCATAAATTAGTGCAGATGAACCCATTCTTAAGAAAGGTTAACTGTGAGCAGAGGCAAAATAGCAGCTGAAGCACATTCAGCACTCGTTCAACTGCACTCATAGCAAAATTCAATGAGATAAATTAAATTAATCAATAATCATTTTTCTTTGTGTGGATGGATCTGTACTAACCAGAGGGAGGATATGGGCAGGCCTGGGGACAGCAGCTTTGCTGACATTTGTCAGTAACAGCCCAGGGGTGGGCTGGCCCAGCACTTGGGCAGACCATACAAGGGGCAGGGGAAGGGTGAGTGGTGTTTTTCTATTTTTACGTGTCACAACGCCTGCATTCTGTGGGGCTACTCATAGGCACCCCGGGAGGGAACCACCGCCAATTTACTTGCCATGTCTTTGGTCTTATAAAGAAAGAGGAGGGTTTAGTGATGACATTAACAGTTCCCACAGGGTTACTCACATAGTGGCGAGTTGGTGACTTGGGCCTCCACCTCCTCTACACCTCGACCACACAACAACCACATTGTTGCCACAGATTAAATCATCCCCATGTCTACGTCTGCCAACTGTGTTCTTGGTGAAGTTTGCTTGACTCCCCAGGTCTTGCCATTACATTACAGCATGTTTGGGCACCTATACACATGATGGAGCTCTGTACCAATGCATGCTAATTGGCACATATAGGAGCAGGCTCAATTAATCAAGTCTGCTGCAAGTCTGCTACAGCATGCTAATTAGCACGCTCCAGCAGCCTCCACATCATATGTATTCAGCATCCCTGTTTCAAAATGGTTTTGGGAATGCTTTAACTAAAGCACATTCAAATAATTTTAGTTAAAGTGCCCCTGCTGCCATTTTGAAGTGTGGGACACTGAATACATGCAATGCTGCAGGTGTTTTAATTAAAGCAGTCTCAGAGCTGCTCTGATTAATGCACCCTCCCACCCACCCAGAAGCATATAGATATATAGATGCCCATTATGACCCCAGTTTGCTTATATTGTCATTGTGTGGTGTATTTTCTTCTTCAACAATGCCATTTGTGATAATCTAAAGGAGGGCTAAATGAAATTTAATTCTTGATATATTTACCATATTCATCCAATGAATCATTAAAAAATAGATTTTTCATCCAATCAGTGTTGTTTCTGATTATGGGACCGTGCCTGTTTCTACTATAAAATTTAAAGTCAACTCATGCTTAATCTTTTTCATTACAAAAAGCATGTTTTTACCTGAGTATGAAGTGTATTCTAGGAGTTAGAGCACAAAATTGTGTGATTTGGCTTGCTGAGTACTGCTAGGCAGTTCTTATATAGACCAAAACTTGAGCTAATTTGGGCATCTAAATACATAATAAGATTTTTACATACTTGGGTTCTCTAAAAAGCACTTAGAGAACTTTTAAATCTGAATTGGGTATTTCTGTTTCAAAAGCTTAGCCTTTAAGATGGCTGTGCCTCAACTTCCCCCATCTAAAATAATAATAATAAAAAAATCCTTGTCTCTCTCTTAAGGTTATTAACTTAATTATTATAAATTCAAGACCTTTAAAATCCTCAGATGTCCTCCAAGGCTGTATTACTATGAAAAAGCTGAGACTAAGAGTTGAACTATTTATAGTAGCAATATAAGAGGTTTTCTCCTAACAATCTCTATCTATCTGGCCTCTGATAATTCTGACACAAAATAGACGATAAAATTATATCAGCAATTGAATTTGTCTGAGAAGAGGCATTTAAGGTTGGCTTAACATTATATGAGTAATGAACAATAAGAGCATTTCTTAGTAATGTGTGGAAAGGTTAGATCTGAAAACATTCAAGTATTGTAATTGTAAACTGTTAATTACAAATTTTAGCTGAAAGAGACAAAAAGGATCCTTTTATGTCATGGCTATTCCCTGGATATGCTTAGTGATATAGTAAATATACTATTTTAAAATTAGCTATATTTTTTTCTCTTTCTAATTGGTGAGGAAAACACATTTTCAAAAGCACTCAAAAATCTTTTCAAAAGAACTACAAGAAAAACTACAGACTTTGAAATCCCTCACTACCTAACCCATGGATTTTTACATTTTGTCTAAAATCCACAAACAAGGGAACCCTGGCTGACCTATCTCCAACCATGGAACCCTAACTGAGGAAATAGCAGGATCAACGAATCAATCCTAAAACCGCTTGTTACCCAGAGAGCAAGTTTTGTCCAAGACACTACAGACTTTCTATGAAAACTTGATAACAATAGACCCCCTTCCCAGCAACACCCTCCTAGCCACCATGGACATTACCAGCTTATATACCAACATCCTACACCAGGATGGCATCTAAGCCTGCCTTGCATACCTACAAGAGCAAGATGACAACTCAGAGAGGACAGACCCAAACATATTACTAACCTTATAAACTTCATTCTCACACACAACAACTTCACTTTTAATAACCAGCACTTCCTCCAGAACAGAGGCACAGCTATGGGCATGAAAATGGTTCCACAGTGTGCCAACCTTTTTATGAGCCACCTGGAAGAAGAATTCCTCAAGTACTGCACCATGAAACCCATGCTATACTTAAGATATATTGATGACATCTTCATCATTTCAATTGAAAACCTGCAATCTCTGAATGAGTTCCATCAGAAATTCAATGATCATCACCCCTCCATCTGACCAACTCTTAACTATTACAGCACCATCATCTCCTTTTCAGATGTAATGATCACTATCCAGAATGGTAAAATACAGACCACAATATATAAGAAACCCACAGACCAATATACATATCTGCACAGAACCAGCAATCATCCTATACCCACCAAGAAAGCTGTAATATACACCCAAGCCCTCAGATGAGACCAAGTTTGCACTGAGGAGAACGCCTGTGATTGCCACCTCACACATTTCAAAAAGGCTTTCACTCAACAAGCCTCCAGAGAGAGAGTTCACACTTTTGAAAAAGCCACCTGAATACCATGTATGTGAAGAATTGCTGCAGTACAGAAGGAAACCTCCCATGAATTGTACACTCCTAGTCATGAACAATGTGTGCCCCTGGAGGCTGGGGGAGGGGGGCACAGCAGCAGTGGGAACACGGTGGTGGTAGAGCAGCGGTCGTAAGCAGGGGAGCTCCCACAGGCACCACGGGTGCTGTTGGTAGCAGGGGGGGTGACGAGTGCTGACCAGCGACCAATGCTACCAGCAGCGTTTGCGGGTGGTCATTGGCGGTGGCCAGCTGGGATCGCAGACCACCCGTAGATGCCATCAGCAGTGGGTTGGTGAGCGGTGACTGCACACAGGTGCTGCTGACAGTGTTGGCATTGCCTTGTTGTAAGGGGTGCACTGCAGAGGACCGCATGCACCCCCTATGTATTGCCCCTGCCACTGGTTATGACATATCAGCCCTCCCTCGAACATATATGGAAAATTCTCAAAACAATTGCAACCCATCCTAGAAGAAGACCTAGTTCTTAAAGAAACATTCTCAGAACCACCCATCCTAAACCTCAAACAAGCAGCAAACTTTGCTAACTTCATCACAAGAAGCAAACTTCCTATGGCCCAAAACACACTGAACGGATCCAGGCCATGCCATGGTAAGAAATGTAAAACCTGCCACCATCTCCACCACCCCCACAATTACTACACCCCACAACAGAGCCATCAGCATTCCTGGATCTTACAGCTGCACCTCCAGAAATGTTATATATCTCATCCACTGCACCAAATTCACTGATGGAAAAAATGTAGGAGAGACCAAACAAAAACAACAACTGTGTACCAGAATGAATGCACACTGGAAATCTATCAAAGACAAGAATACCTATTACCTGTGGGGCATATTTCTCTGAAGAAAACCACTCTCTCTCCAATCTTTCAGTTCTAATCCTCAAAGGGAATTTACAAAACACCTTTCACAGACAAGCCTATGAACTACACTTCATCAACCTCCTGGATACAAAAAAACATGGACTAAATATAGACATTGGATTTATGACGGATTATAATCTGCCTAAAATCTGACTCCCCAGGTACCTCTCCACTACATTCATTCCCCTTTCCCCACCCCCCTAGCCTGTCTCTCACCCACTGACTCATCAGTTTACATCTTATCTTCACTGATTAGCTTTCTGGCATGCATACCAGCCTCTGGCTTCTTTATTATTCATTCCATCTAGGAAGAGCACACACCAACTGTAGATGCTTCCTGAGTCTGACAAAGGGTATTTATAACCAAAATCTTGCAAAGAATAAGTTTTCAAAGTATTTGAATTGGTCTAATAAAAGATATCAGAATTACCCAAAGAACCTTGTCTGCCTATGTCCTTGGACCAACATGGTTACAATCTATAACCCTGATTTCAAAAGCACAGCACTTCATTGAAGTTTGAATGTTTGTAAGGTTAAAGTCTCCAGTAGCATTATACTCTGAAAAGGTGAGGTTTGCTGTTTTTCTCACAAAGATTTACACAAGTGCTTAGGGTAAAAATAAAAAAAAACATATATATATATATTTACAGTGTCAATCCTACAGACCCAATCTAGCCTCTGAAGTCCTTTTGACTCTCTAACTCATGAAATGTCAGCAGTACTCAAGTGTATGGTCCATTATTCTACAAGTGGTGTCTCCAAAGAAGAAAAGTCAAAATTAGGATGCTGAAACAGAAGCAAAGGTTACTGCAGAATGTGATGTGGTACTTGGAAGCTGTTGAAGGGCATGCCACAAGAAGGACTGCAGTTAATTTCCATGTGACCTGAGATATTTCTCTCCAACCAACAACCACTTATTATCTTATACAGACATTATTGATGGCTGAGCTATTTCTAACTTACACAAGATGCTGCAGTAAAGAGATATCCTACTTCTGGGAAGATATTTCCAAGTAAAGCATTCTTGTATTTTCACTTTAAACTCAGGGTACAAAATTCTTCACTTTTTGTTCTGAATTACAGTTTGTTGCTGGTGTGCATTAGTCAAACATCAGCTGCAAATTCACTAGTGAGCTGGATTAATATTAGTAATGTGTAAAATAATTCCTATATTTATATATAAGATATAAATAGGCAGAAAATCCTTGTCAGTTTCCTTACTGCTTTGGAGAGGGAGTAAGTGGCAACTGTCTTTAGCTGGTGGGGTCTAAACCATCCAGAACATTTTGGGTAGAGTCAATGTTCAGCTTCAGTGATGCTCAGTCCCAGCTGACTCAGGAGTCCCACAAAGAATCAGTGATAACTGAAGAACCACAGCAACATATATAGCTCATGGTAAATTATAGTAAATAAACTGCAGTTCCAAAAAAACAGAAGCTCCAAAAAGACTCTCTATATGCCTGAAGAAGCGTATGTACACCCAAAAGCTTGCAGAAAACATTTTTTCCAACTACCTAGTTGCTCTAATAAAAGATATCACATCTACCCAAAGTACCTTGTCTGTCTATGTCCTTAGATCAACATGGTTCCAACTAACAACCCCCAAAAACGATAGCACATTATATAGCCTAACTATAGCACTTTAACATTTGCAGAGACTAATAAGAAAAAAAAAATACTTAGAAAGTGGTAAGCTCCTTTAGTGTGTGCTAAATGTATGCATATACTTGTTTTTAACAAAGCGTGAAGGCACACCCTACTCAGGAAGTTAAAAAAAAGTTTGATAGTATAACCCATACAAATGGGGGTATGCAAATGAGCACCACAGAGAGATTGTCACACAACACATATACAGGTATGGTGGCAGCAGGGTTACAATAGCATTTTCTGGGAAGATGTACAGGTACAATAAATTGAGGCTTGTCTGAATAAGAAATGGGACGTCCATCTGCAGCTACCATTTCTCTATCTAACCAAAGCGGCAGCCGCATAGTGATTGCTTTGGCTGTCCAGTCAGAGTCAGTATAAATAGCAACAGAACTGTCCCAAGATTCATAAGCTAGGACTGCCTCTACTTCAGCTGCTTGGGCAGAATGGGGGTGAGCTGGTCCTTGGAGCACCTCTCCGTCATTTATGCGGATGGCTTCATACCCTGTTTGGGGATGCCTTTTATGGTAGAAAGTTGATCCATCTGTAAACCAAATTGCAAACCCCTTCTGTTGTGCATCTGCAAGCTTCTTGCCTCCCTTGACAGGCCATTCAAGGTGCTTTAGAAGAGGGAAGGGGCAAGTATGGTCCTCTCCTTCTATAATTAGCCCATATGGTGCTGGTGAAACAGCTTGCTCTTTTTTAAACTCTACTCCTCAGTTTACTAGGGTGAGGGTCCACTGAGAAACGTGTGGGTTAGAAACCTGGCCGTCTTGTATTTTCCCTGATACGATGTACTTAAGCGGGAAATGCACAGTCTGAACAATGACCTTCAACCCTCCAATAATAAACTCCTAATGCGCGATGCTCCAGACCAGGGCAAGACACTCCTTTTCACAGGGGGTGAAGCCTTGCTCTGTTTGATTTAGGAGCTTGGAGGCATATGCAATGACTCAGAGCTTATCACATTGCTTTTGACTAAGAGTGGCTCCAATGCTTGTCTCTGAAGAGGCCAACTGAATCACAAAAGGAAGGACAAGGTCCAGGTATGTCAGAGTCTGTGCACAAGCTAAATCTTGTTTTAAGGTAGCCAGGGCAACTTGTTGGTCTGCTCCCCATTCCCAAATCCTGTTTTTCTTTAATAATTTATACAGAGGCTTATCTCTATCAGAGAACATTTCAGTGGACTCTCTGGAGAAGTTAAAAGTTCCCAAAAGAGCTTACAAAGAGTGTGTGTCTGTGGGAGCAGGCAGCTTTCCAAATGTTTCTACCCTTTGCTGATCTGGAGTCCTGCCATCCTCTGCAAGACACACACCCAGGTATTCCACTTGTTGCTGCACTAACTGAGCCTTTTCTCTATTTACCTTAAATCCAGTTTCCTGTACTATAGTCAGCACCTGCTTAGTGATTTCTCTGTTCATTTCTGCAGTGGGGGTGTCTAGCAAAATGTCATCCACATATGAAATTATGTGTGAGTGGTGTTTAGAGCTCAAATGGTTCCACATTTTAGTGACATGGGCATGGCAAATTCCAAGGGAAGAATGAAAATCTTGGGGAGTTCGGCTGAAGGCATATTGTTGTCCCTTATAGGTAAAAGCAAACTTATACCAACATGAAGGATGGAGGGGTAAAGCCATGAAAGTATTAGCCAAATCAATTACAGAGAAAAATTTGGAGCCAGCTGCTACTGCTGCTAAGATTTCATTGTATTTAGCTACCATGGGAGCAATGGCAGGGGTGGCTTCATTTAAGGCACGGAAGTCTATTGTCATTCTATAAGTGACCCCGTCCACTTTAAGGATTGGCCATACTGGTGAATTGAAAATACTTTGCATAGGCACAAGGACTCCTTGTTCTAAGAGACTGTCTATGGTATTTTTAATGCCTTCATCTGATGCAGCTGGGTATTTATACTTCCTTTCAGGAGGGGGATCGTTTCCTTCAATCAAAACATCAGCATTTATTTTTCCACACTCTGCCTTATGTTTAGTCCACACACTGGGAAATTCCTGTACCCATGGATCACTAATGGAGGTTAAGGTGGCAGTATGTGCCTTTATGGAACACAACGAAGCACAGCGGAGACTTCTGCAGGTCCTCCTTTTAACTTCCATATCACCCCATTAGCTAGATCTACAGTTAGCTGAAATGCCTGGAGGAAAGGAACTCCTAGGATTCCCTTCTCATTTCCCTCATGAGCACAGCACTCTACTTTTCCTTGCAATCTGTCAATTTGCAAGGGAACATCCTGCCAGACAGGAGCTTCCTGAATTTCTCCCCCATATCCACTGAGCTGAACATGTTTCCTGGTGGGTCTCCCTCCAGAGATCCACCGGGGACTTAGAATATTTACAGAGGATCCAGTATCCACTAGCAATTGGGCTAACATCCCTGGGTTCCCCACTGTAGCCCTCACAGGGGTCTCCCCCGTACATCACACTGAAGTCTTGCGACCAGCTGGGGAGGCCCGAGGAGAACCGGGCACCCCTATTGATCAGCAGCCTCCCTCTGGAGCCTCCACTCAGGAGAGGAGGCAGGGGTCTGGCACTGACAGGGAGTGGTCTCATGGGATGCACTCTGTACTGGGGCAGTGGGCTGAGGAGGTGCTCCCTGCATTAACTCTGCTCTCCGCATGGCTTGAGACAAAGCATTAATCAGGACACTAATGGGCTGGCAATCATATTTTCCCATATCCTTCCCTAAATTCACTAGCTCTTTCCAAATCATTCTCCTAAGGTTTGTCATTGCCCAGGGTTGTGAGGTAAATGGGGATTAGAACTGGGAGGGTGACTGGCAGAGTGAGGACCATTATATGCAAAGGTGATTGCCTGCACAGGCTCTGATATAATCTTGGTGCCTACTTGTCTCTTTAAAACACCAGTCTCTCGCAGCAAATCTCCTGCCTGTTTGATTTTTGCCACTAGTTCATTCCAGGTTATGTGTTCTAAATCCACAACCCCTGCGGTCATTTTTGTCTGGGAATTTAACCCTGCATAGGTGCTTCTGTATTAATTCAGGTCCCTGATAATGGAGAGTGATAACTCCATTCTCTTCTGTCTGGGGTAATGAATCAGAGGGAGCTGCTAGCATTTTCTTTCAGATCAGGTAAGATTCTGGGGCTTCTCCTGGCTTCTGCTCTTCCATTACATGAAATTTTTTAAGGGAAGAAGCAGACAGTAATATTTTAAGAGTGTTTATCATTCATTCCTGTGGTCCATGAGCAGTTCACTTCGAAGAACCTATGCCCACATCTAGATCATCTGCATCACAAGGAGAGGCACATAACTGAGCTAACTGAGTTAAGTCTATACCATCAGCAGACGGGTATATTTGCCAAACACGAGCCAGCCACACAATGGCAGTGTCTCAGTTCAGTGTCCCCAGTCTCTCAGCAATAGCTTTGGCCTGACTGGGAGACCATCTCACCATGTCAGTGACTATCTCCATTGTGGGAAGATCATCTCCTGCAGCTAAGCGTTTAACCTCCTTTGTGGAAACAGGGGCAACATTATGCACATAGGGCCAATTGGGGTTGAATGGGCTTTTGGAGACTGCATCAGGAAGTATCTCTATTTTCCCAGGGGACTCAAAGTCACAATACTCTCTCAACCTTACAGCTGCTACCACTCCCTTACGGGCACTAAGTTGGGCATGCAATTTACTGATCTCTGCCTCACACTTCTGATGGCTTGCTGCTGTTTTTGCTGCCTTGTTTTCTTCTGCCAGGAAATGAGTTGCTGCTCTCGCTTCTTCTAACAACACTTTTGCATGTGTTAATTCTTTCTTATACAGCTCTAAAGTCTTGCTTGCCTTCTCTCTGTCTTCCTGTATATCTTTAAGTAAAGTTACCAATTTAAACTTTTCTGCTATAAAATCATACCTGCTTATCTCACAATCTTTCAAACGCTGTTGTAACTGTTCTTTTTCAAGCTTGAATTCCTGCTTTCCCTTTCATTTCCAAACATGCATAAAACAATGCCCAGGCAACAGCTGCATCTTTTGCACTACTACGTGGCTTAAGAGTGGTGCAATACTGTTCAAAACTCCAACCTGACTCCTTCAGGGGATTCTCACCCTTGAAGCACCCTTTTCCCAGGGGCATTTTCCCTTCTTCATTGCCCATCTCTCTAACCTGCAGGGTTTCTCCTGCCTCAAACCAACAGCTAAAGGGGTTTTTCCAGACACCCCCATTTCCCTTATCGCACTAATGATCACTATCAAAAAGCCTCTTTTACACAGTCACTTACATTGCACACTAACACAGTATAACTCTACAATCTTAGTTCTAAAGTACAACTCTTAACTCTATAGCACGGTCTTAAAGTTATTCCAGCACAGTTCTTAACTTAAAAGTTACAGGAGGTTCTATGAGAGAGGGACCTAGCTGAAGGAGCTTGGTCTGATAAGAAAGAAAAAAAGAAAAAGGAAAGACAAAGGAAGATAAGGCTTTCAAGTTGGTGCCTCAGTTTACCATTCTGCAACAACTACTCAACAATTATCATGTGATTAGGGTCACATGCTGTCAGCCTTCTCCACCAGCTTTGTTACCAGATTTGCCCATCACCTTGGGTATTAGGGATACGTTTCTAGGGTCTTTGTAATTCTATCAATGTTTCTGCTTGTGTTACTTGTGTTTATATATGGAGAGAGAACATTCAGTTCATTAGGGCACATCTGAGCCAAACTGGGTCAATCAGCCTGTACAAACTGATCACCTTATGTGTTTCAAACTCAGCACATCCCAATCTTTAGCCTCTTGATGAGCAGACCCCACAGTATTTTTGGGCTTCACAGGGATCTTTAGCTTAGGTAAAAGAAGCATTGCTGCAGAGCAAGTGGGAAAGGAGAAGTAGAGAAGGAAATATATACCTAGTTACTACCAGTTTGACTATAAAACTTATTTATTACTAAGTATATGAAATATATAATGGTACTAATAGTAATAGACATGCAAAGGATAAACAAACACAAACAATGACAATACTACCCTGGTTTCACTAAGTATTTGGGGAAACTTAGCTCAAGCTTAACTAATACAGTTCAGGTTCAGAAATCTATGCCTAGAGAGAAAAGAGAGCGAGAGCTGGGATCTCACCAGTCCAAGACACTCAGGTTGCAATGCTAACAGGTAAAGTTCTTAGCACAGTTCTTGAAGGGAGACAATCTGTTTCTTCCAGCTTCTTGAGAACAACAGCGGAGGGTGTCAGAGAGACTTCCCCTCTTGAAGCACACACTTTGCTGCTTTTTTTACAGATTTTTATAGCTTCAATTCAGCTTCTTCAAAGCATTCGTAATAGTGTAAATCATTATCTTTTCTCTAGACAAGGGGTTATCTGGTTTGGAACATCTCAAAACAACTGATTGCTAACCAGGAAAACATAAGGTTAAGGAGTAACCATACACTTAGGAGCCAGCTTGAAATTCCTATGGATAGCAGATATACTGATGCAATATCTCATGGTTTCTTCAGAAAAAATAGATAGCTTGCAGCTTCAGGATTTTCGATTTTTACTTGTTGTGCACAAGCCTCAGCTTAGCATGACTTTTTCAGATCTTACTAGTCTTTTAACAGACTAAAGGCAATTATTGGAGTGTTCATAACCTTTTGTGGACAGGACTTCCACCAGTCATCCTGGGAAAAGTATGACAACACTTGTGGTCAGGGCTCCAATGGGCTAGACGCTGTGATGAACCCTTTACCATTGTTCAAATGTTGTCCATACTCACTCTGACTCAGTCTCTTGCCTCAGCATTCCCTAACCCGGCAACCAGGTTTTAGTCAATCAAGTTTAAATAGGCATCCCATAGTGGGACCGGGAAATGTACGGGCCAAGATGCCTATTAAACTTTACTTCTGCTTAGAGGTGGGGTGGGGGGGAGGAGTGAGGAGGATGACCTTTGTAAATCCAGATTAGAATTAGTCTGATAAATGCTGAGCTGGGTTTGTGTAAATTTGGGTTGATTAGCATTTGGAGCACAGATTCCCCATCATGCAATGTTCCCCTGCTTCTCTGGTCCCAGAATTCACTGCAATCTCTGCTTCAGGATTTCTGTTCTCCATCTCCCATGTAAATGAGTTGTCATCTGGTTCCATCTCAGATGCAAATGAGACCTAGGGCAGTTGTTTCACTCTTGTCACCCTTATCTGGAGGGTTTTAGGTGCATCTCCCAATGTATCTGAATTAGTTTTGTTTAGGTAGAGGAGGGGAGGGGGGAGGAATTCTTTGCGAGTCAGACAGGCTGAGTCCTTTGCCAGGGTTCCCCAAGAACATGGAGCTGAGAGGTAACAGGAGCAACAGCTCAGAAGAGATCCTTTCTCTCCTGAGTTTGTATCTGCAATGTGATTAGGCAGCACAATGTCCTTGGTGCTTCTGAGTTCACTGGGCCACCATTTGGTCCATGTTTTATTGGGGTCCTCTGAGGGGAAAAGGCCAAATATCTATCTACAAGTGAATGTAATTTCCAGTTTCAAAATATCTGGTCAAAAGGTACAGAGAAGGAAAGACATCTTACCAAGTACCCTAACATTCTACGTACGGGAAGGGTATAAAATACAGATTCCTTCCAGGAAAAATACAGCACAATCAATATAGGACTCACCCACCTACACAAAGCACAATACTGAACAGAAATGGTCATTAATATTTTTTTTCAGTTTATTCCTATGGTAGGTTGTTACAAATTTGCCTACATTTTTATTAAAACTGAAGACTTTTGCATACATGGTGTTTAGAGTATAATCATTTATGCATTTAGCTATTGGTGGTTTAACTAAATTAAGCGTTCAGGCTAATGAACCTTCCCTCCCCTAAGAGAAGGCAAAAATTTCTTAAGTGACAGACAGGAAAATCTTTGAACAGAACAGTTTTCCCCTGCCTCTAAGTCTATACTTATTGCCTGCAGGCCCAATTGCACAGTCTGGAATGCAGTTTTGTACCATTTATGTTGTTGTGATGTTATTTATGGTTATTTTGAATTATGTTAGAGTGTTGATTATTTGTCAATATGCTTTTGATTTGTTTAGAATGTTTGATAGGTCTTTTTTGTGAACGAGGAGCAAAGAGACTGTTAATTTTCATATTGGGAACTGTAATATATAAACACCGGAGGTGTGGGTTTTATGGAAAATTTTGAATTTTCAGGAAAATTTTCAGGAAAATTTTCCAATGCCCTCAATAGAGTGTGATCTGATTTAACATGTTTATTTAACTTGTATTTAGTAAGCACAACTAAAAAAGTACCCCCATGTTAATTTTATGTCTCAATAGCCACAAATATTTAAACTGAAATATTTGATTAGGGAAAAAAATTAATATAGCCCACTTAATGTGGTTTAAATATTATATTCAAACAAATTCAAAGCTTGATGTGGAAAGAAACTATTTTTATTGGAATGCTTGTAAAAATGTAAAGATAATACACAATAGCATATACTACCCTTAGATGGTTTGTTTAAATATAAGAAAAAAATGAAGGCAGTGAAAACTGTTGACACACTAATTTTAGCACACCCAAACAACTGTGTATGATATGCTGTGCCTTAGTTTTGATTTGACCTGCACAGCCAATTAGGTGAATTCATACCTTGATTTTTGGTTTGATTATTTTGTGAGTGTATTTACCCATGGCGATGGAAGTATCAGCAGCAGCAGTGCAGCTGGGAAATTTTTGGGATTTTCCAGCACGGGTAAGACTTCTGCCCCTGCCCAGCCCTCAGAATCTGCACACGCCCCCTCCTACTCTTGGAGTTGCCTCCTCATCCTTTTCTTCTGTAGGGTTTGCTGGGGGTGCAAACACTGCTTGTTATGCGTCTGGGTTCAGGAATGTGAAGATATTATTTTCTTAGGATATCAAGGAGAAAAGCAGTAGGATCTGTTTTGACAGGGCCAGAGAAAACAAAACAAAGATGAGAGACTTTTTTTTTTTCCTGTGTCACTTTATTTAGAAGAATTTAAATGGAAAACAAATTATTTTTAGAAATATTCATGCAGGAAATTCCTTTTATAAATGTTTAAAAATATTTGTGTAACTTTAAGTATGTATAGTTGAGGAATGTTTTATAGAAAACCGTTTATAAATATTTAAAAAGGAATAAACACATGTTGTATGGTTCTTTGAGATTAATATTTGCAAACATTTTATGTTTAAATGGAAGTCTCATCTTATTGCTTTATAAATACTTTAGATGCTTTAGTCAGAAATATAGCAAAGTAAGCTAATATTGTAAATTATTACTAATAAGAGATGTGGGTATTAACATATTATTAATTGGGGGATTAATTAGATACAAACTCTCTACCGAACTCAAAAAGACAAGAATCACTTCTCCAAGTAATTGTTAATTTTAGGGTCTGAAAGTTATTGAAGTTAAGACTCCCTTTAAAAATCATGAAGGTTTGAAAAGACTGTTCTAAATCTAAGGTAGTTATATAGAAGAGGTCTGTGCATTAACAGTCCGCATGCTCTGAGGTTGAAGAAGTTATCAGGACCGTCCCGTGTAGATACTGAGCCAATGAAAAGGTGACAACAGCAAGTACTGAAATCAAGACAAGCCCTGAAAGACAAGACAAGCAGAGGAGTATATATCATTCAGCTCACATCTCTCAAGGTCAGCACTTAACTCTCAACACTTTCATTTCTCCTCAGCCTGCTCATCTCAACTCTTTCAAACAAGCAAAGGGGAAAAAAAAGAAAGAGCCCAATGCAAGAAGAACCCATATCAATGCAAGAAGAAGCCAGGTTTTAGTACAGCACTGCTCTTTGTCATTGTAAAGACATCACCAGCATCAATGGCAAAAGAAAGATTGCTAAAGCAAAACAAGGAAGCAGATTTTATTTTTCTTCAAATAATTTTAATTAGAAATTAAAATACTATTACTTTTAAGATCATGGCAAGTTTTCACATAAGCACCAAAATGGTTTAGTGGGTGTATTGCTAAAGAGGACGCACAAACTAACTTTGGAAAACAAAGAGAATAGAATATTTAATTTTATTATGTGAATTTTTAATATTAACTTGTTTCCTGTCTCAGGATGGCTCTTTAAATTCTGTTAAGTAACTGACATTAATTATTTTCTAGGAATGCTAACATCTGCTGGCCTATAAACTGTTTTGTTTTTCCATGACAAGATAAGAGGATTCACCTATTCTTTACAAAATGCCACTGCTTACATGTAAGCTGCTTACTTACCAATGATAATGTCACAACCCAAAGGGTGTGATTTATGTTTGTGTGTGCTTCGGCACTGCTAAATTGTCCTCCCTAAATTGCAGCTTCCTTGCACGGTGGAGTTTTCTGCTGCAAAAGAGAACCCCGGTGCAAGGGAGAATTTCCCGCCAATTTGAAGCTTTCTTTGCAGGGTGCATTTCTTTGTTGCAGCACAGAAATGCTCGTTGCAAAGAGTTCCCGTGATTTGTATGCTAATTCGAGTCCCATTATTGGCCAGTTCTAAATTATTCACACGTGGCGGCTAGTGATTGGCTTGCTAGCCGTATAAAAGGCTTGAGTGGTTTCCGCCCAAGTTGGAGGACTCCACAAACAAGGGAGAAGGAGACTTCACACTGTGTGAAGATCTCTAAGCGCTGCGGATCCTTACGGACCCAGCGCATTTCAAGCAGGCAACAGAGGTCTGATCAACCTCTAGCCTCTCCCCGTCGCCGATAGATTCCCAGACGTATCCCTTCCCGCGCACAGACGAACCGGACCCACGGAGCCTAGCAAACTTCGTGTGAGTCCTTGCCGGACGACTCCAGAGCTCTTCTACCCGGGTTCAAGTCCTGCAGGTTTATCTTCCCGTCGCCGGAACCCTTTGCGACGTACCCTCATGCCCTGCAGGTTCGAGTTTTGTTTTCTTTTCTCTCTGTAACCGCAACTTAAGCAAG
>NW_005841960.1:2429768-2443692 GCF_000455745.1 Alligator sinensis | reverse complement strand
ATGCAAATACGCATCCTCTGATTGGCTGGTTTCAAATTATTCCTATGTGGTAGCTGGCAATTAGCTCGCTAGCCGTATAAAGGGTTGGAGTCGTTTCCGCCCAGGTTGGAGAACTCCGTGCTCGTCTCGGAGTGGAACCTGGCAGTCTGATCACCTGCCGATGACTCCCCATCGACGAACCCCCCGACGTACCCCCGTGTCCTTCATGCTCGAGTTTAAAGATATCTCATCTCATAAGAGCTCCTCGGTTTGGTTGTAACAGAAGTTGGAGTTTGAAGTTAACCTTCTTCCTATGCTGTACATCGTGACAGTGTAAGTAAAGCCATCTTTGTTTGAACTGTCACAACCCAAAGGGTGTGATTTTTGTTTTTGTGTCCTTCGGCACTGCTAAATTGTTCCCGCTAAATTATAGCTTCCTTGCACGGTGGAGTTTTCTGCTGCAAAGGAGAACCCCGGTGTAAGGAACGAGTTTCCCGCCAATTTGAAGCTTTCTTTGCAGGGTGCATTTCTTTGTTGCAGCACAGAAATGCTCGTTGCAAAGAGTTCCCGCCATTTGTATGCTAATTCGAGTCCCATTATTGGCCAGTTCTAAATTATTCACACGTGGCGCCTAGTGATTGGCTTGCTAGCCGTATAAAAGGCTTGAGTGGTTTCCGCCCAAGTTGGAGGACTCCACAAACAAGGGAGGAGGAGACTTCACGCTGTGTGAAGATCTCTAAGTGCTGCGGATCCTTATGGACCCAGTGCATTTCAAGCAGGCAACAGAGGTCTGATCAACCTCTAGCCTCTCCCCGTCGCCGATAGATTCCCAGACGTATCCCTTCCCGCGCACAGATGAACCGGACCCACGGAGCCTAGCAAACTTCGTGTGAGTCCTTGCCGGACGACTCCAGAGCTCTTCTACCCGGGTTCAAGTCCTGCAGGTTTATCTTCCCGTCGCCGGAACCCTTTACAACGTACCCTCGTGCCCTGCAGGTTCGAGTTTTGTTTTCTTTTCTCTCTGTAACCGCAACTTAAGCAAGTTTTCCAGCCTACACCACTGCCATCTCGGTGTAAGTAAACAATCTTTTAAACTACCGCTACGCGTCCATGCCTAATTCCAGCTCGAAGGCCTTCCCTCTCTGCCCCGGCGTGCCCGGGCTGCTGGCCACAGCCCGCGTGCAGCGCGAAAAGGGCTCGGGTCGCTCCCGGCCAGCACAGATAATAGGAGGGTATATTGCTTTTCTTTTTAAATAATATGCTTTGGTTTTGACTTCTCTAGAGAAGAGTATGCCTATTAGATGCACACTGACTCTCAGGTTTTTATCCCTATTCAAAGTTTTTCATAGAGAGAGAGAGAATGGAGATTGAAACTGTAGTAACCATTGTTTATAGTTTATGGGTGGGTTAATTCTCTTCCTCCTTTACCTTTCAAAAATAGCCAAATAGTCATAGTTAATAATTATGATTATTTTGCTTATTTTTGATCATGCTGTCCCCTAAGATATGACAAAGAATCCCATGTGACCTACACAGTTGGCATTAGATTTGTGAATGGGCACTAGGAGAAACAATTGCTAAGAACTGGCCTACTATTCCTTCTTTCTCTCTACTATTAATTTCAGTTATTTTTGGAGTGAAATTTCTTTGTGCCCAACTTTAAACATTTATTTTCAACTCCAGAATACATCCAGCAAGAAGTATGCACAGATGGAGTACACAACGAGAAGACAGGGCAAAATAGGACATGGCCTCAGGAATCCAATCTGAGTAATAATGTGGATGGATGATTTCTCAGAACAGGCCACAAGAAACACACGAATGAATGCAGCAGCCCCGGCTACTTTTTATTATGTGCACCAGCCCTATTGATGTAAGAGTGCATGTTCTGTTGTAATGAAGAAATAAATTAGGCAAAAATGCCTTAAGAATACAAGTAACACTGCTACAGTCAACAACAATCATCACGAAGTATCAAGATCCAAAGTAGCAGTGAAAAATAAGAAAGGATCTTGTTAAGACAGCCCAGCAGCTGGATTGCCACTGAAAAGTCTATGATAATAATTGCAAGTAATGATGGAAAGCACCATATGTTAAATTTAGAGTCAAGCTTGTTTCATGCTTCCTATAATATTAGCTAATATATATTTATATATACTTTGATTTTCTATCATAACCATTATTTTTGTTCAGATAACTTTAGCATGGGTTGCCAAAGTCTTCCAGCCCCTCTGGCTGGTCTGTGGGCCAGATCAGGACCAGCCCCTTTGATGCATGCAATGTCTGCAGCACCAGACCTAGACCATGCACTGCATGCAGCATGCACCAGTCCTAGGGCTCACTCTACACATTGTATGCAGGCAGGAGCTGGTGCTACACCCAGCATACAGTCAGTTTGGGGGACGTGCTGTATGCAGTGCCTGAACTGGGGCAGCCCTGCATGCTAGCTCCAGAGCTAGCCCCAGGCAACCCATGCATGCTGGAGCCAGCATGCAGGGCCACTCCAATGAGGCACCAAATACAGCCTGTACCTTGGCCTGACCTGGTGTGCTACCTGTAGTACTGGGTCCAGCCCAAGCAGAGCTAGCTACCAGGCTGGTGTTTGTTGCATGCCATATGTGGGCTAGACTGGCCACATATGCTAAACATGGCACATGCTGCATGCGGTAGCCCACTGGACTGGCTTTGGGTGCTGGCTCCAGCACATCCCAATCCAGATCAGCGCTGGGGCCAATGCATAGAGCTGATCTGGCTTAGGTGTGAACTGACATTCTCTTCCCCATGTGGTGTGCAGTGTCAGTCAAAGACCCACAGGCTGGATCGTATGGTTTCATAAACCAGATTGAGCCTATGGCCCATTTGCTTGATACCCCTGCCTCAGCAAATTAATGCTGCAGACAGCAGCACCCCAGATGCATTCTGGTTGTGCCTTCATATAAACGGCAAGAGAGTAGGCTGTTATTTGACATCTTTCACCACTAATAATTCTGTAGATGGCACCAGCTGCAAGTACATGTGATTTTCTTCTCATGCCACAGTGTTACACAGTATATGCAAACTAAACTGTAAACAGTTCAAGATCTGAGTGTGTCCTCAGCATGCCGTATAGGGTCAAAAGACTGATTCAGCAACATTCCTCCTAATTTTTGTTATGGATAATTAAAGGACTTACATGGAGCAATATTAATTGTTTGTATTACACTATCATCTGCAGTCTACAGAGTAAACATCTCTTTGTTCTCAGAACTGTACACAGACAGAAGAAGACATTCCCTGCTTTGAAAAATTGCAGTCTAAATAGATAAGTGATCCTGAAACAGGGCACTCTGGGGTGATGCGATCCTTTAACGGGTGCTTTGAGATAGGAGGAGGTAAATACATGAGAGCTAAGTAGATAAGTGCAGGCTCAGGCTTGTCTCTGCTTGCTGATCCCTCACCCCTACTGTCCAGCCCTTCTACCAGGTAAGCACTGTAACATATAAATTAGTTTTAAAATTGGGTGCCATTCAATTCACAAAAGTTACAGAGGGATGCCTCAAACATAAAAAGGTTGAGAACCACTGAAATATATAGTGTATCTGAGGGCAAAATGAGTCACAAAGCAATTAAGAGACTTTCTCATTATCGCACAAAAGGCCACTAACAGAGCCTTCATCTCTTATTATCCCATCTAGTGAAATCATCTTTCCACTGGACCACCCAGCCTCCTGTAATAAGTATAATTTCTTCTAGCCCAAAGCAGTAAAATGCAAGTAGAGTTTTGCATCATTCTGCCAGTCACAAGTTTCTTCCAAAGCAACAGAGGGGCATTGTGTCCAGTGCAAGTAAGAGACCTCTCACCTAATTTTATTTCAGATGCACAACTGCAGAACGCTCCTATATCTTCTATTTAAGTATAGATATAGGGAGAACCAGCAAGAAATAATAAGGCTATTTTACAAATTGTGCTTAAAAATCACACCACTAAGTCCCATTTGATTTATATTTGTTATGATAGGTTGTGCAGAAAATAGTTTTGTGCTTTGTGGTTAAAACTTACATATACATTTTTGGAGCATAGCTTAAATATAACTTGCTTATTTGAGGCAAATCACTAGGGAAACATCTCCTTGAATAACAGAGTATAATAAAATATTAATCACTTTAGGGAGTAAGCGTAATATGCTTTATGAATGGGTATATGCACACCAAGCGTGTATAACCATTTATTACAAGCTACATTACAAGAGGATTGTGGTGTATGCTGTGATGTGTGTTGGCACAACTACATGGGCTTTTCAGTTGTGGGGCAGATATCTGTCAATTTACAAATTAAAATAATCTACCTAGATATGCTGAAAACTACAGATTCAACAAATAACAGCATTGCTGCAAGCAGAATCTTTGGCTGTCCACAACACAGAGTTTGTCTGGAAGCAGAAGCAAAAAATATGTCTTGAGAGAATTCTAAATATATTCAAATATCTATGGTGGAGAAAAGTCACTCAGTGTGGCATAAACTCAGATCTATTGATGAGATTTACAGAAATATTTGTTATTGATCATTCTCTAAGCTCACAGGGGTCAGTGGGAGTTCTCCCATTAACTTTAATGAGAACAGAGTTAAACTAATGCAAATACCTTTTGAAAATCCCATTATTTATCACTAATTCCTCTCCCTTCATATAAATGTACCAGAGATGGGTCAATGCAGCTTCCAAAACAGCACACAAAGGTACAGATCCTGCTGTCTTGTGTGGGCAATTTTGCGTGACTGGCTATGATCTACTGATCTTAATGGCAGAGAAATCCAAAGTGAGAGATTACAGGATTTCTTATATAACACACACACATCAAAAATTGTGATTTGTGTGAACAATGGCATTAATGGATGCTTTTATTTAAATGTCATATGGAGCTACCTACATATATGAACAGATGCCAACTAGATGTAATATGCAAAACTTCATATTCTGTTTTTGGGCAGTAGTATAATCATGGATGGGGGGGAAAGAAGGAAACTGGAGTACCAGTCTTGCAGATGGAGGACAAAAATAACAGCGGTTATGCTGTTGGCTAGATCACTGGACAGCAGCCCAGTTGCATCTGTTGCCCTGTGGTTCTGTTACCAACTAGGGTGCAGAACTGCTTAGTTATTCCTCTGCCTCTGGGTCTAGTCTCACTGAGTTACTGCCTTGTAAAGTTACTTCACCTTGAAGCTGAAGAAAATAATAGAAAGTTCTTAGTATCAGTTTGTAAGGAACACATTAGAGGCCTCAACATAAATATCTCCCTCATTATATAAATATAGGAACAATATGTTATTGCTGTAGATGTATAATTTACAATAAGAGAAATTCTCAGTAACTTTCTATTAAAGACAGGTTTGCAAGGTCAGATTCCATGTTTTTTGCTGGTTTAAGCAGGAAAGCACAGACAAAGGCTAAAAACATGCAGACATCTTCGGTGGTGTGCAATCATCTGTGCTGTGACATGTTGTGGCACAGTTAATCACATTCCAGGGATGTTTATAGACTTCTCTGGTTGCTGTGCTATGACTTGGGGTGCATCTGCAAGTGCAGGGAAAACCCCTGCCTCCAGATGGGACACCCATGTTGGAGCATCCTCTGCAAGGGATTTCCCCACAGGTCCCTCCTCCTTCCTCCCTCCCTCCTTTCCCTACCCCCTCCCTGCTTACAGATATGCATTGAGATATGCATTTCCCTGCCCCCACCCTGCTTTGCATATTTCCCTGTGCACATCTGCAAGCATAGACGGGAAGATCTTGAACAGGGATCCTCCTCCACATTGCAGGTTTGTATAGGGAAATCCCTTTGCAAAGGGATGTCCCCGCACTTATGTCTGTGAGCATGGGAGTGGGTGGTCTTGAACTCCCCCTCCCCCGAGCTTGCAGATGCATTGGCGGGGGGGGGGAGGGGTTCCTTCTGCAGGGGATTTCTCCCGGCATGCCTGCAAACATGGAGTTGTGGGGGATCTTACATAGATGGGGATATGTTATTGAGAGATCTCCCACAGATCCCTCCATTCTTGTTTGCAAGTATAACCAGGGAAATCCCCAGCAGAGGCATTATCCTAAGTGCTGTAGCGGGGTGCATGTCTGCAACCAGGGCAGGCGTAGGGGCATAGGCGACGCATGGGGGGGCCATGTGCCCCCCCTGCCCTGAGATTGGCCACTGCTTCTGGTGTCTGTGGGCAGTCCCTGCTCCCCGCTTGCCACTCCCCCCCACCACCACCGCCACTGGCATTTATTGGCGGTCCCTGATGGCCATTCACTGCTGCCAACACCACCACTGGCATCTGTGAGCAGTTCCCACTTGCCACCCCCTCCTTCGCTGCTGCCGACACCACCGACTGCCTGTGCTGGTGGCTCCTGCTCACCGCCAATGCTGACACCTACAAATGGTGTCCCCCCAGTCCCAGGAAGCACCAGTCATTCATGGGTAGGGGGGTGGGAAGAGACCTGTTCGCAGTTACACCTGTGGGGAAATTTCCTGCAAAGGATTCTCCAACATAAGTGTCCCATCTGCAGAACCCCTGCATGTAGACTTGTACCTGGAGTTACACATATGGGTAGATGGGGATGCTCCCAAGGCTTGAAGAAACTGATCTTGCTTGGAAATTCCTAGGGTGTACAGGACCAGGAACCTCAAGCCTGAGGTTCTGCCTTAAGGAGGCTGCAGAGCCTAGGAAGTTTTGTGCTGCCTGTGCTTATCCAGGGTTAGCAAACAGACATAGGCCACAATAAGGCATCTGAGCATTTGACCATTAGGGTGTGACAGAAGGTTGCTTGTATTCACTTTGTGCTACTATAATTTTTTTTTTTTTTTATGGCAGCACAAAGGTGATGTCTGTTTGCACCTCCTAGTAATACAAACAAAGTGACAGAAACCCATTACCATAAGGAATGACACTCACTGTAAAGAGTGAGAAACCTAACTAGTAACTGTTTAACTAGGATGGTTGTCAGAGGTTGTTTAAGCAATGAATGTGGAACATTATCATAAATCCTTTACTTACCTGGAAGGGGCAGGGGTCTTCATGACCAACTTCTTTCAATAACATATACCCAAACTGTAATGGATGCATTCCTTTAATAATTGCAGATTTGTGATTGTGAACCTTGGAAAAACTGGAGGTATGAAGGACTTGAGGTAGGGGGACTGAAGGATCTGAGGAACTGAACAACAAACAAGTGTTCAGAGATCCTGGGGTCCAGCCTGCACCCATTCTCCCAGGCACAAGTATGTTTCTGCATTCCCATTGCCTTCACTGAACACCAGTTAAATTATGTTTCAGGGATGTATTTGGTAGCCATGTTGGTCTGAGACGAAAAGAAATGAAAACTCTAAAATTCTTGGTGCAGAGATTATATCTTTTACTAGACTAACTAAGAAATTGCAAAACAATTATCTTTGTTTGCAAGCTTTTGGGCCCATGTGCCCTTCTTTAGGATGAGGGAAAATTTCCAATGGAGTGATTTGCTTGAGAAGAGATAGGTATGCTTCCACTTTATTCCAGAGACTCATCTGACAAAACAAGGTTCCTTTTATTTCTTACTTGGGGATAGAGAGTTTCCCTTCACGGCTGACTTCCTGCTGGTAAGTGGAGAACAACATAATAGGGGTTGGATCAATCTATACACGCCTTGTTGCTTATACCCTCTGGCTAGGGACAGACTTTTTAAAAGTGTGAGGCTGAATTGATTCAATCATTGCAGGTTAGTCTAACCTGGCTAGGTTGAACTGGTTTGCAACTATACAGACATTTCTTCTGTACTGAAGAAATGTAGGCACATGCCTGCAGTGGCTCAGGCTAGAAGCCAAGGGTGCTAGAGCAGCCCTCCCTTTACTTCCATAGTGCTGAGCTGAGAGGGGCATGGTCAGACCCTGGTAAGATGCTCTGATTAGGGAGGGGTATAACCCCTCACCTTGCCTACACCTCCCAGGCTTTTCCCCGCTCACTGCTCAAAGGGCAGGAGTGTTGCCAGACCCCATCCCCTGGCTTGCACTCTGAGGCAAAGGGGAGGCTGTGTGCAGTGCATGCATCTGTTGATGATGATGAGCTTTTTAATCTGCCTTTCCCTGCTTCTTCATACTGTCTGCAAACCTGACAGGGTTGGAAACCAGCAGGGGGCTGAGAAAACTGGCAGGGGGCTGATAACACAATGTTTATCAGCCTATCAACAAAGCAAAATTGTCTCATTGGTTCAAGCTCTTCTTAAATAGATTTTTCCAAGGAAGAGAGGGACATTACAAGCTGCCCCACTGATTAGCTCCAAAAAGCCCTAAGTGGACACTGTTCTGTCTGCCTTTGTCCTATCCTAATTAAATTGGAGACATATACACACAGATACTTCTCAGCATTAGATAGCATACCACATCGGTAGGGTCTGTGGGGCTGGGGTCCGTGCTGTGGGAGATGAGAGGAAGGGAGGTGGGAATCCCTGCTTGAGCAGCAAGGGAAGCCAGGCAGACCCCGCTGTGCCTGCAGTCTCCCTGGAAGCTCTGGCTAGGAGGAGAGGGGTGGAACCAGCCTGCTCCCTGGAGCAGAGAGCGCTGCCCAGGCTGCAAAGCATCTGGGATGCTGGGGGACTCTGGTTTCACTTAAATGAGGAAAGGGTGTGGGACAGACATTGCATTAACCGGTTTGACTCAACCGGATTTATCTTAAACCATTTAAGCCATTTTGAAATTGGTTTATGTATACTAAACTTATGTTCTGTTGCAGATTTAAACCAGTTTCTGATCACTGAAACTGGTTTATGTGTAATGTTTGTCCCTAGCCTCTAAAGCTTCCAATACTTGCCATTATTAGAGACAGGACTAGATTGACTCTTGATCAGACCTGGTATGGAAATTCTTATACTTGAGTATTGAAATTGTTGTCATTTTATAAAGTAATTTGAGATTTAGTTAGTCTTTGCATGTTACAGTTAAGATATGAAATAAAACTGTTATAGTCAGCCTTAAACTATTGAAGAATTTATCTTTTTTTTAGGAAACAAGGAATTTATTGGCTTCAATGTACATTGCTCTGAACTTTCAAGAAACTTTTACAATGGTGTTATAAATCACCCAATAAGGAAATCCCAACACAGCCACAAGAATCGGGTAAATACAAGTTGTTACATTAAGACTGCAATTATACTTCATTAGAAGAAAGATAAATTCCCTAACTTAAATGAACCTTGGAATTAAAAAAAAAAAATGGTTTTAACAACAACAACGAATGCACCAGGCATTTGGAACTGGTATGTTTAACTGTTTATGTGGAAAAGAGTCATATGTGCATGTTTAGTTTGGCAATTAACATTCAGAGTTATTATGGGCATTGCAGAGATGACATTTTGTTTTGCAACTTATGTAAATACTGAAAATAAATTGGCAATACAAATTATTTTCATTCCACATGTTGTTAAGAAACAATTTGCCTTTGTCTGAGGTGCTTGGTACTGTTTACTGAACAAGAAAGACAACTAGATAGACAACTGGTCTTATCTCTAGTCAGATCATATGAATTTTGGCCTTCTCAAAATTATTCACCAGAGGTTACTTTTATACCATCATTTTCAAAACTGTCTTGATAAACTAACATTTTGATTTTAGGGTGCAACAGTTTTTGGTTTAGTTCCTCCTGACTGGAGAAGAATACTCTTTATAGAAAGTTAGTGCATTACTCAGGTAAACTAAATTAGAACAGATGTGCCATTTCTGTACACTTACATAACTGGGCATTTAGACCAACCTAACCCTGGTTACGTCAATCTAAATGTTATGCCTCTATACCCCTTTTTTTCTTTATGGGATGTGCATTGCGGCATTTGATATAAAACACTCTTTATAGGAGTGGGAGTTCACCATTGTAGGTTTCATTTCTGGTTGAAGCCCTAGATTAACGGTAGCTTTTGATAGACTAGCTGCTCTGAATTAACATAACATGATTTTATTGTATTTATATGTATGTGTTTGTTTGTTTATTGTAAAATGAGCGAGAGAACAGCTTTGCTTGAGAGAACAGTAAGATCTTTCAGTGTTTAAAAGAAAATGTGACAAATAGGGGGATCATACCCCCAGATTTTTATTCATGCCAAAAAGATACTGATACAGTTAGCTAACAAGCCATTTTTCCTCCATTCTATATATGTCATTTTTCAAATAGTCACATTGGTAGGGAATACTGTTATTCAGTCTCTGGCAGGGGGAAAAGTGGGCTCCCTGAATGCTCACCTGGGTCATTTCCAGGAATTTTTCTTGGCAAGGTCTCCAATGCCTCTGGCTGAGGGTACAGGGTTTCCAAAGTTCTGCTTTACTCTGCTGCTATACGGGAGAGGAGGGAATTTCTCTGTGGGGCAAAGTGGGGCTTGGGAGACCTGTGCTTGTTGCCTGCCCACACAGCTGGGCATGGCACTTGGGGCAGGCACCTGGCATGTAATCTCTTGAGTTCTGCTCTGCCCTGTTGCACAGAGGAGGGGAGGGGGAAATTCCCCTCTGCTCCCGCACAGCAGGAAAGCAAATGGGGCTTGGAAGAGCCATGTTGGGCAGAGGGAAGTCCCTGCAGTGGGGGCACTGTGAGCCCCTTGCCTGGCTGTGAGGAGCAGGCACCCAGAATCACTGTGCCCACAATCCCTAGGATGGGGGTTACTTATCTGATCCACTTTGGGTGGGGTTTTTAAATCCCCCCCCCCTCCCAGCAGGGAATCAAACAACCTGATTGACTGAGCCCTAGCAGAGGCCTAGACTATACTAGGCTGCCCCTAGAAACATGTGGGGCTTCCACAGTGTTTCCAGGTTTCTGCTACATTTTTTTTCTGTGCTTCAGGTAAGTTGTTTGGGGGTTTTTTAACATTTTTCCTCAAGCTCCCTCTCCCCTCTGGTTTTAGGACATTTCCAGTAAAAATGAAGTTTTCCGGGGCTTCTGTGTGATGGCTTAAGAATGTTATTTAAAGGTTTTAGACTTTCCTCTGATATCCCCTAAATCCCAAATTACAGTGGTCCCCACACATTGGTACCTAACTCATGATATGACTGTTTTTAAGTGACTGTTTTCAGTCTCCATCTCTTATAGGTAAAAGCTAGTGCTTAAAAATTAACACAGCTAACACTGCAAAATCAGATCCCTAAAACTGTTTTTTTTAAATCTTTTGCTATAATGTTAGCTATAACAAATATTTATCAATGCTCTATCCATAAAAATAAAACAATACTTTTAAAATAATTACTGGTGTCTTATACCTGGTTTTGAAGTTTGTTTCATGAATAATTCTAGAAACACAGGAACAACCTGAATGTTTCAGGAGTATTGGCTGTAGCTGTGTTAGTCTAAGGACATAGGCAGACCAGTTTTTCTGCGTTGACCAACTAATATAAAATACTACATTTACCCAAAGAACCTCGTCTGCCTAGAAACAACTTGAAAGCATTTTTTCTTGCTGTTTTTAGTGGAAATATAATAGTAAATTTCATTGGGGTTATGGTAATACAAGGTAGGAACAATTCTTATGGTTCTATGGCACTTCATTTTTGGTAATATAGTAATAAATAACTACAAACAATTGTAGCAGAGAATGCCACAGACCAAGTTTAGCTCTTGCATCAAGTCCCTTAGGTATTTAAAATACAGACAATGTTTAAGAGTAATAATAACATTAGTTTTGTATGGTTGGTACGTGTGGATTAACTTTATTGTGCTATGCTGGAGAAGTTATACTGTCATAATATATAAAAAGCAAGAAAGGAAATGACCAATAAATATTGTCAACCAGTATCAGATTATTTATGATGTAGTATTCAAGTATGGTATAGGGAGTAGTTTATTACAGACACTTACATTTTAAACTGTTATAATGGAATGTCATATTTTTCAAAATACACCATGCCCCCAAATAAGATATGTACCTTGTTTTTGAAAGCCAGAATGAAAAAAAGAAAAAAGATCTTTCTTCGATTCTCCTAACTAACAATCATTCACTCAGTAGGAGTATCTGCAGCAGGAGCCTCTGCAGGGAAAATAAGAAAGTGTCCACAGCCAGCAGTGAGGGAATCCCACCTGCAGTATAACAGGCCCCAGTATAACACACCAATTTCCAGCATGACAAATAATGCACATTGCTTTCACAAATTCCACTATGCTCTGAGGGTTTTTTGCGATGTCATCAAGTGTCTTCTGAAGTTTGTTTTACTAATATGGCATGCACAGTTTCTATGTGTAAGTAATGTCAAACTGTACTTAACTTGTTTGCTGCATACAGTCATTTGCTGCATACAGTCTACATTGACACAGTTTTTAATTTAAACTGCCTAAACATAGACCATGAGCGGCACATGCAGCGATTCACCTATCCCAGGAGCCCTGCAGAGAAACTAATTTAAGTAACTTGGGGTTGGGAGGGATCTTCGGGCGGGGGGGTTAGCAGGTCCATGGGAGCATTTGGAAGTTCTGAGAATGGTTGGTGGGTCTATGGGGAGGGGTGGGGGGAGTCAGGGGGCTAAAAATGGTCCAGTCAGAAACTGGGGGAAGTGGTTAGACTTTCTGAGCTCCCAGAGCTATGCTGTGAAATTGTATAGGCATTTGCAAGATCAGGTGACCCTTCTTAGATTGGGTTAACCCATCTTTAGGGAGATACCTAATTTATAGGGGCTAACCCCTCCCCACTCTCCACCAATTTTATGGGCTGAAGACTGGCATGGATGGCCCTATCATGGGTAGAGTGTGGTGCCCCCCCATGCCTCTGATTGATTGTGAGGGCTGTCCATCATGCAGCCCTGCTCCTCACTGCTGATTGGTGGAGACAGTGGGCCACATGACAGGAAGCCCTCACAGCTAATCAGCAGTGATGGGCAGGGGGCAGAAGCCATACTGCTGGCAGCCCTTCAAGCATGCAGCCCCCTACCTCTTACCAACCCTGATGGGCTGCTGCAGCACACTAAGGACTTCTGGCTCCCTCTGGGGAGCCAGCATTTTATTTTTGGTAAGTTTTTTTCCTCTGTGGATTTCACAGATTCTGTGAATTTCACAGACATTTCCCAGATTTCGCAGGAAATACCAGATTTCATGGAATCCTCAAAATCTGTGAAATTGTAAATTCTATAGATCCCTATCCCTCTTGATCTAAGTTAGTTCATCTACTTAGGTAAACTAAATTATATCGGATGCACCATTTCTTCCCATTGCACAATTGGACATTTAGATTGACCTAACCAGAGTTAGGTCAATCTAAATGTAATGCCTGGACACCCTCTTTTTCTTTATGGGATATGCATTACAGTATTTGATATAAAATGTACTTATATGTCATAATATGGGCAGGTAATTTCTTTAAAGTGGTAAACAGTGAATTTCTTTGGCACCTAAAGGCCTTGTTACACATTTATTTTGGGTGGTTCTGAGAACTTTTAACCTCTTTATTATCCCCACATTAACACATGAAACTAGTTTTAAGCACTCTTTAGGCAGCTTAAAGTTATGCCAATCTAGCCTATGTTTATCTTGGATCTATGTTACCCAGCTCATGTTAAACTAATAGGGCGTGTCCACACATGGAAGCATGTATGCTTGCAGCAGCTCAAATAGAAGCAGTGCAAATTTGAGCCGGGGCTTTTTGCCTCAGTGCATGTGCTTGGATGTGGAGCAAATTCTGCCACTTGGGGCAAAATAACTCTGCCTGGCTCCTCCCAGATCGGCAACCAGGGGGAGCTAGAGCCCAGGGACAGCACCTGTGCTGTCCCCTGCAGTATAAAAAGCTGCCCCGTCCTGGCTCCAGCAGTATAAAAAGTCACCCTGAAAAGTAGCTCAGGACTACTAGCTCCCAGGAGCTTCTGGGTCCCAGCCAATTGGTACCTGAGGACACTACCCCTTGTGCCCGCTGGACTGCTGAAGCAGCCCTGAGAGTTCTCAGCACCCTCTACCCACTGCAGCAGTCTGGCAGTGGGGGCTGCTGCCTGGCTGT
>NW_005841960.1:2418010-2429758 GCF_000455745.1 Alligator sinensis | reverse complement strand
GCCCAGCCCCGGAGGGGGCCTTCATGCCCAGCTGCCAGTGGGCTGTGGCTGCAGAGTTGGCCTCTGTGTGGCAGTACTGCCACATATGCCCACTGCCCAGCCATCTGGGCAACTGTTGCCTGGAAGCTGTTCCAGGTGTGGTGGCCTGCTTTGAACTGTCAAAGCATGTCCTCCTGGCCTCATCTGGCCACAAGGTGGCCACAGCCAGCTGAGTCTAAGGTGCCAGCTCTGAGCAGGCAGGGTCTTGTCACCGGCCTCCTTAGCAGGAATTCTGGTGTTCCCTATTGGAAAACTGAAAAATCCCTGATAAAAAAAATCCCAAAGTCACTCTGTAAAATACCCCAAAATCCATGTTCCTCCACAAGTAAAACAAAAGACCACTATAAAGAGAGAGAGAGAGAGTGAGACAGACAGTGATCAGTTGGACAATGTTTTATTGATATATCTACTGTGTTAAAGCATGTCTCTTATCATAATAATAAAGTGAACTCTAAATACATGTTTCATGAATTAATGAATACATGAATATATCATTTTGCTGCCCTCCCACAGGGGCTATGGCCCCCACAAAGGGGTTATGGCCCCCCCCAACAGGGATTCAGTCCCCACACAAGGGCTACATCCCCCCTAACAGGGGTTACAGCCCCCCAACAGGGGCTATGGACTGCCAACAGGGGATTTGGTCCCCACATGGGTTATGGCCCCCCAACAGGGGATTTGGCCCCCACACAAGGGCTACAGCCCCCACACAGGGGATACAGCCCTCACACAGGGACCAAATGGAATTTCTTCTGCTAAGAACTGACAAGGCCTGAGTGAGATAGGTTTAGCTGAGCTGCTATTGGTCAGGGAGGTGAGTTTTGGGAGCATCTCAGTCTGTTTTTGGTGGTCAAGCAGCAAACAGCAGGGAAGGTTTTGGGGCTGAAAGATTTCCCTAAAGGTGTCAGAGCACCCCAGGATAGGTGAACCTGGCTGCATCCAGGGTTGGGATGTGTCACAGTTGTATATTAACTAATATAGTATTATTGAGTTCTGGATGTGTATGGATTCAAATAACAGTTTGTTATCTGAGGGCAAAGAACAACACGATTCTGAGCCCAGTCATTCCAAACTTCATGTGTCATCTGGGCTTGGTGATTCAAATTTTGCACCTTAGAATCATCTTTGGTCAGAATATCCCAAAGACCCAAATTAGCAGTTAATTTATAATGCTGTCTTTGAACTAGACATCTGAAAAATATTTTTTTATTTTTTTTCAATGGAAGTATGCCCTTTTCCCTGCTCTCACAGCTATCTTAACTGAGTCATCATTGCTGAGAAAGCTGGTGGATGAGATTATATGAAAAAAAAACAAACAAAAAACCCCCCAAAAGATCATTGTCTCCCCTAGTTTATAATACTTTTTTGGTTTATTATTATAAGAAAAATATTATTATAAGGAAAAAAAATCTAAATTTACAATTTACGCCGAGTACATTTATAGGATATTAGCATTTGAGCATTACAAACAGTGAGACGGAAATCAAATATATGGTCAAGATTAGAAACACGGTGTTCCCCAGGTTATAATAATACAGATGTCACAGCGTGCCCTCCAGCAGGATGCCTGTTTGGGACTGCCTGAACCTTGTCTGGTACCTAAAAAGTATCTCAAAAGTACCCCTTGAAGCCAGGCCAAGTTTGGCTTCTAAAGCAAGTGGGATCCCAGGATCTTTTCCTCTCTGAGACCTTGGGGTTGTAGTCCATCACCCTCCCTGGTTCTCCATGATGCTGACTCAAGACGTGAGCATCCAGTTCCACTCCTGAGAGAGTAACTTCACCTCCTCTTGGGGTGATGCAGTGCAACTCACAGTTCCAAGCAGCAGTGAGAGAGTCTCTTTATTTAAGGCATATACTGAGGCAAAGACCAGGCAACTGGAGGATTTCTATTTCCTCAAAAGGGGTTGAGAAGCCCATCCATGCCCAATGCAACCTGCATAGCCTTAAGCAATGTTAAAGATAGTCAACTATTACCTTCTGGTCTTTTCCAGATTCCATGAGCTCTTCCAAATTTGCTCAGTCCCCCAGACTCTTCTCTCTTTTCCCCACACCTGCCAGACTTCTTTTTCCATCTTAGTCTCCCATTGTCGTGTTTCTCTCCTCTCCACATCATCTGGGTATTGGGAATCTCACCTTTGCTGATATGTCAACAAAGCCATTTAGACATTGCTGTTGTTAAAGGTCCATTGTTTCTTGCTCTGCTAGCCCTCCTTCTCTGTACACAAACAAGAAAGATAAGCTGAGTAATATGGTATTATTATATACAGTATTACACTATATACTCTGAGTAATACAATATTACTTGGATACAACACAGATACCATTAATGCAGAAATATCACAATAAAACCCGTAGTCCATCACAGCAGGCTGCTTCATGCATATCACATTATGGTGAGATCTAATTTACTAATATTCTCTTACATTACCATTTGTGAGCATGAACATTATTATGCACACTCCAACTTGCTCCTCTAGATGCAGGAGATGGAGGAGATATCAAGCTTAGGGAGATTAGTGCCTATCCCAAATATCCTGGAAATATTTTCGTTTGCTTGTATAATTCAGTTCTAAGTAAGCATCTTGTCTCTGGTTGTGACTGGGCATGCATTAGTACCATCTTTGACCTGGCAGGACTCTGAGCATCAGCTGACCACCGTTCTTTACCCAGCTGCTATGTTCTGCTTTCATGCAACTGGCAGCTTCAGAGACAGAGGAAGACTTCACATAGTGGTGTACACTCTAATTGAAGCTATATATTTGTGCAGTTCTTATATGCATAGCTTTGTCCACTTGTAGACAACTCCATGTTCATTTTCAGAGTTTTCCCCACCTCATCACAGTTTCATCACACCATATTGTAATACTAGTCTACAGGTTAAGCAGGGCAGGCTACTCCCTCCATATCTTCCCCTGGCTCAATATGGGTTCAGGTGCTTTCTGACTTGTTAACAGGGATATATTATTCCTATATGATTATGGGGAAATGGCTTTTGTCCTATGAGACTTGTGTCCTCAAACTTTTAACTCAGCTTTGGTGTCTTTAAAAAAATTATTCCTTGTGATAGATACTCATAGCTGTGACCAAAATTATTTCAGAAACTTTATCAATGGAGGGTGGGGCAGGGGGACTTCAACCTTCTTCACTTTTTTCCTCCTATTTTTCAATCCATGATGATAAATTTTATGGGCAAGACTGTGCTCTTGGATGCGAGCCCTCTGCAGAGTGGTAAGAGGCCTTAAGCAGCCTCCTGACACATAGATTTCACTACTTATAGATAGCAACAGCAAGTGTTTGTGTCAGAGAAGAAAAGCAGCTTTTAGGGGGCTCCTACTTCTCTTTCTTCTAGATCAAGGGTATCAAAACTCATCCCACCCCCTAGACCAGACTCAAACTATGGGGCTCCTCCTGGGCTGAATCCAGGCCTGGCAGCAAGTGGTTTATGGCTGCGGCATTGGCTGAGCCAACAGCAGAGCAGTGGGACAAGCAGTGGTGAGCTAAATGATGACAGGGCAAATGGCAGCAGACTAAAGGTGGTGGAAAGGTTGATCAGCAGCAGGGTGACCAGGGCTGTATCCATGCAGCCTTTGATCTCCCTGTTGTTGATGGCCATGCCCAATGGGACCTCATAACCCTAGATTCTGCAGCAGGTCCCACTCCGTGGTACCCACATCCCTAAATTCCCTGGCCCACCAGGAGCCCTGCGACTTGAAGGAATGGCTCCATGGGCTGAACCCAACCTGTGGGCCATATGATGCCTCTGCTCTGTGTGAATGAGAAATGACTAACAAGGGGAAAGGTGCATATGCTAGGTGAAGAGGAGGTGTGAAATGTGCACATAATGGGTGAAGAGGATGTGAATGTGTATTCCTTTTCTTGCTGACTCTTTATCTTTGAAACCACAACTAGATTCTGTCCTTTGTTTAAGGCTTGTAGCAGAGCCACTAATTAGGCACATATTTGGAAATAAATCTTTTACATAGCCGAGAATTTAGAAGCAGTTAAAATGATTTTTAAAAATGTAGCCTTTCAGCCTCATCTATTATTTTGTTTCCTTCAAGCTAGCAAACTGTTGAGTTTCTTTACTTACAAGCTCTATTTTAAACATTCAGTAGGGCAATGGTTCACAACATTGGGGTCATGACATCATTTGGGGTCATGTAACAGGGGGGCCTGCTCGCGGTCCATCTACTGGTGGCCCTGCCCACCTGTTATGGGCAAACCACCCACCTTCTCTCCTGCCATGCCTTGTTGTTAATTAATTGTTGTTAATTAAGTGGGAGGCTGCCCATTGTATGCTCTGATGCCAGGGGGCACTATCTGCGGATCTGTTCCTCCCCTACACCGCAGCCCAAGCCTCACAGATGGTATTTGTAAATTCTTCTTTACGTTGTGGTCTTGGCCACTGTGGGCCTACCCCTTCTCTCTCTAGCTAGGCCTATCAGTCAAAAAACCTCCATTAATCAGGGTTTAACTCCCAGGCTCTAGCTCTCAAAAAAAAATAAAAACTCACTCAGGCTCCTGTGCCCTCTGTAGTGCTGGGGTCTGCTCACCCCCCAAATACTGTGCCCTCTCTGGTGCTGGGGTCAGCTCACCCCCAAATACTGCACCCTCTCTGGCACTGGGGTCCCCACACTGTAGTGGGCCCCCACTGAGGCCTCCTCCTTCCCCAAATAGCCTCACCCAAACCACCGGTCTTAACATTCAACCCAAAACATAGGCTTCTAAGGCTGTATAATGGAAAAAATGATAATACAGAAACAAGTGAGGCAACATACCTGCTTACTTTAGATGATCATGAGGATGGCTCAGGGCATGGCGTAGTCTTCCAACAGCCCCCAGCCACAGCACCATGGTCATTGGGAGTCCCCCTCCCTGCTGCCCCTCTGGCCTTCTCCACTTGCCATTTGTAGGATCCTGGCCTTCCTCTTCCTGTCACCTGACTGGCTGGCAGGGCTTGAGCCTTGACACCTACTTGACCGGCCAGCCATGACTGGAAGTCATGACTTTCAACAGTGTTGACCGAATATACAGGGATTCCAGTTTTCGTTTGCTGCAGAAAAACATGTATTTTCTCTTTTAAAGGAGAAAAAAGCAGAAAACAGTGGGTTCCTCTTGCAGGCTGACAGAGTTCCAGCCTGCAAGGAGCTGTTTGAGACTGGGGAGAATGGGGCCATCTCAGGCAGGGCTGGGCAGGGCCAAGGGACTGTGGGTCATGAGTAAGGGGCACCAGCAGGGCTGGGAGGGTGGGGAGTGAGGGGCACTGGCAGGATCCACAGGGCTATAGGTTGGGAGTGAGGGGAACTGTCAGCTGAAGAATCTCCATCCCTGAAAATTTTCAAGAGTAGGTTGGAAAAACTCTTGGCTGGGATGGTTTAGCCAGGGACAGTGCTCCTTTGAGCAGGGGACTGGACTAGATTACCTTGTAAGGTACTTCCAACCCTACTTTCCTCTGCTCGTATAATCTACAGAAAGTGAATTTCAAAACAAGAGGAGCTGTGCTTCCAATCCTGCTGCCACAGAAGTCAACTAGAAATGAAGTAGCCCTATGTCTTTTTTAAAGCTATGACTCAATAGTATTTCATAAATAATTAAGAAACAAGTCCCTTAGCTCAAGCCCATTATTTCAACTATTGTATTTTTCATGTGAGCAAAAAGTTTTAGGAAGATAAATTTAGATTTCTTTTCACCCTTGGGGTGTTGGACAAAAGACCTATCTCATTGTAAAACCCATTATTACCATAGATGTAATTGATTTGTCTAACAAAGAAACTTAATAGCAGCCACAACCATTACAATACATTGTAAAGAAATCCATCTTTAATTTACATAGTAAAATCTGGAAGATATAATTCACTGAACATTGATAAACATCTATAATTAGCCTGGGTGACACCATATAACTTTCATTGTGAGGAAGGAGTGAAAGGGGTGTACCTGTCTGAAGAGATAAAACAAAAGTTTGTCCTCACTGTGATTCTCATTAGCCAATCAAAAAAAAAGCTATAGAAAAGCCTCATGAGAATTACCAGCAATTTAGATAAATGCATGGTACAAAAAATTGCCAATTGTACTCATTACATTAGTTCGAGACCCAATCTTGGCCTGAATTCAATGGGATTCCTCCTATGAGTAATGAATGCAGATAAGCCCCTTATGCTTTTATTTACCAAGATCACTCTGGTCCCTAGGGAGAAAAATTAAAACTGGGAATAATTTGGGAAGATTTATTCATTATGGCTGATTGTAATTCATTATTACCTCAAAGTCAAAGTGGTTAAGAAAAGAAAAACTGTAAATTGTCTTGATTTGTCACCAGGATTTCTCTACTATTTAGGGCTATTGCAGGGCAGAGTTAAAAAATTAATCTTAGGTTGATTTTTCATGCTGTGTCGAGAAAGCTTTCTAAAGCCTGATGATAACAACTTGCAGGTACATGAAATACAGGAAACTAATTCCAGTTCACAACTAATTCCAGTTCACAACTAATTCCAGTTCACAGGAGTGTGCAACTTCAGTTCATGATCCTGGAAGTAAATGTATACTTAAGTATAAGCAATAGGTGTTAAACACTTGCAGCCCAAGAAGGGATGTTTTGGGCTGATACAGTAAAAGCTGTATCATTTTAATATGCATCTGTTCCTACTCCTGTGGCTTTTGCCTCCTCCATCAGCATCAGTTTAATTAAAATAAGTTCATTCCCTGACTGCATGCAAGATTCCCTGAGCAGAGATGTGAAGAGGCTATATGTAATATGCTCACCCTGCACAACACATTAACAAACTAAAAGCATGAAGAGTAGAGTTTAGTTGTTGAGGATCAAACTTAGCTTGCCTTCTCTACAAGAGAGTTGTCCTTATCAGTTGGGACTTTGAAAATTTTGATTGACCTCAAGCTCTACCACAAGCTACCTGTATAACCTTTAGTAATTTAATTTTCTTATGCCCCAGTTCTTTCCAACTGCAAAATGGGGGTGGTGCTTCTTTTGTCTGTCTTCTCTATTTAAACTAAGCTTTTTAAGGTAGGGAATGTCTCTAATTAGGTGTATGTGTATCACGTCTGACAAGGCAGGCACAAATTTCATTTGAGGAGGCAATGCAGTACCAGAATATAAACAAGGATGGCGCAGTAACAAGAATCTGTTGATACCACAGTTAAGGATGCCCAGTGGTCTCATATTCTTCCAGAATAGAGGCAAATCTCAACCTTCTGAAAACCAAGAAATGAAGAGACAAGATTGAAACTAGGCAACATCAGTGCTGTCCCCTAATTGGTACTAGCCATTAGGGCTGATTTGTAAGCACTCCAGCTTTGTTTATTGTATACAATGTAGCTGTAAGAAGCAATGGAGCAGCTTGCCTAAACTGTAATTCTTATGATACATGAGTTGAACTGAGTCAGATCACACCATGTGAAAAGGGGTAAGCCACTCTGCCTGATCCCCCATTCTTGTGATCAAATAAGGGAGGTACCCGTATGTTCTTTGAGATAGCCAGTATGCCTTATATCAGTTCTGCAATTTGTAGGTTGTGACAATAGCACAAGAGTCCTTTTGACATAGGAATTATTAGCAGGCAAGAGAAAAGTGTAGGCCAGTGGCTTTCAAACTGTGGTCTATTAGTCTAAGTATTGAAGATCTGCAGACTATGTCTAAGGGGTCTAGAAAAAAAATGACTATGATCAATCAAAAGTATGTGAATATCCCCACATACAATTCAAAGGGATCAACACCTCCATTCAAAATTTTCAAAAGGGGTCTCCATTAAAAATGTTTTAGGGGTTTGCAAATGAAAAAAAAGGTTGAAAACCACTGATCTAGTCTCTCAATTTTAATGAGAAGAAAGTGAAAATTTAGCATTAGATGGCATCAAGCACATACAGGTCAAAGGGATGTAAAAGAGATTCAAAAGATTGTAAAATGTAACAGGTGTAGGCAGCCCCTTTTCAGCAGAGTTCAAGTGGCAGAGTGTGTGTGTGTGTGTGTGTGTGTGTGTGTGTACTTAGTGTATTGGAGCACTACTTACAGAAGTCGGAGTGATGCATTTACTTTAACTGTTCATTTTCTGGTTTTCAGAAGTTTGATTTTTTCTGAAATCAATGTTGTGAAAGTGCATGAGATACAACCAGGCAATCTTAATGGTGCAGTAACAAGGTATGTTTTGACAGCAAATTTCCTGCGTTCTCTTTTCTGAACAAAAGAGAGGTGTTTCTAAAGCAGTAAGGAGGACCTAAGTGCTCCACTTCTGTTCACTTCAGTATAATGAACCAGACATTATGCTATCATATTAAAATCTTTAGGATCTTTTATTGTTAACAGGGTCAAGAAGAGGAATCACAAGCATGATTTTTGTCCACCAGACATCACAGTTCTGTTGTACTGTGGTAATTTAAAGCAAGATTGATAGTCTCTTCTTCTCCATATCCTCAAAATTTATAGTCTTTCCTACTACCATTTTCAGATCATCCTTCCTTTTCCAGACCTTGAAACCATTAGCGTGTAAAATATTGCTTATGCTCCTTATGCTTACTCTCATATATCCACTTCCACCACAACAAACTCCCTGTCCCTGCTAGGCCTCTCCAGCCATTCCCTTGATTCAGTTGCAAGCCCTGCCCTCCTGAAATTTCTAGCCTGTTTCCCCAGTATAAGTAGAGATGTCTTATTATGTGGCATATTCTGGGTTTCCTTAGGGTTACTTACCACAATTCCTGACTCATGGCGGCAAGGGGAGGGAGAGGAGAGGAGAGGAGAGGAGAGGAGGGAAAAGACAAAGTCTTATATAACACTGGGGAGAGGATTTCCATAAGTTCCAGTGTATGTGTGGGGAGGGCAGGGGGAGGAAGAGGGATTCAGGTCTGTACCTCCTTCCCCCCTCCGCCCAGAATCTCAATACCCACACAGGTGCTGATTCTTCCATTGGCAAAGGTTGGTTCAGAATATCCCAGGATAAAGATCCCAACTGACAGGGAGGTAGTGAAAAGGACTCAGACGCATCCAGTAGGGCAGACTGCCCACATCTTGCCACCAACACAGGAGAAATACCCTCCTCTCTCCAAGATCCAAGCATACTCACAAGGTAGGAGAATGTGTGGTATCCTTAAACCTACTTCTGCCTGCTTACCCTGCTGTGCACCTGCATGTCACTTCTTCCAGTGTCATATTCTTTTTCCCACCTACCCTAATTTCTATGCCGTAAAACAACATCCTCCTAATCCCTCTCTCCTTGCCATAACTCCATACTATCACTTACTCAGTCCATTTTCCCCTCCATCCTTACAGAATGAACCCACATGTATAGTTATTTTTTTCACAACTGTGTTTGAACACCTCCTGAATTTTCTGCTGTACACAAATGACATTGTCTCACTGGAGGGTAGCCCCTTGACAGAGACATGTTGTGGCAAAGTACCTTCTTTCTCAACATTTCTTCTATGGATCCATTTGACTCAGGATAAGCCAGGCTCAAGAATTACTTCATATCCCCTTGAACCAACCACCTAATTGATGTGAAGACTCAAAGGCTAGACAAGTCTTTCAGCAACTTAGACTATGTTTGACTCAAGTATGATTCTTCCTTAGGCAGGGGCCTAGACAAGATGTTTCAGTGATATCCCTTCCAACTCTGCTTTCCTATGTCCCTATGTACAATGTATTCTGTTTAACTTGTGCTTTTATAGAAGGCCAAAACCTTTGCTGATTAAAGTTTTTAAATTTGCTCGCCAAAAAAATCAGTGAACACCTTGAACTAGATGCAGTGGATGCTGTGTGACTGAGACCATTTATCCTAAAAAAAACTTGAAGCCATTTTCACCTTGGAAAAATTCATTGCAAGTTTTTGTCAGGCTAGCAAATGGCTAAGTAGTTCAGGTTTTGGCTATAATTAATTCTTACCTGAAACCAGTCTTAGGGTGAGAAATAGTTTGTAAATAAAAATAAGTCTGTTAACTATGCTGCCTTTTGGAAAAAGCTTTAATGGTTTCTCTTCGCTACTCTTTCGAAATTGCCTGACAATTAACTTAAAGACACAAAGGAGAAATGGATATAAGATAGTTAATGTTCCCTGATTCTATGCCATCTGGCTCAAGCATCTGCTAAGAGCAGCCATAAGGAGTCCTCTGCTGTGACCAGAATTGGTCCCTTCTGCATCACTCAGTGCAAATGAAAATACACTCCTTCCCTCCCCTAACCTCCAAGGTCCCAGAAAAATTTTGAGCTCGAGAAAAAGCAGTCTGGATATGCTTTTGTGAGTGGAAGCTGAATAATAAGGGGAAGTGAATTGCAGGATTCTGAAAATTAGGGATTTTACATAAGGATTTTACATAAGGCCTTCAAGAAGGTCCCGAAGAGTTTGTATAACTCACTGATCTTGTATGAAGAAGTTGGGCTACGATCCTAGTTATTCTGACTATGGAACAGTAGTGAATTAGTAAAGCTCTGTGTTTAGGTATCTCTATGCAAGATAATGCATGCATTGATGCTAAAATTTAATTTAATATAGTGAGGTTGCTTTTCATGTTACAGACAGCTATATTGATAAATGAGGATAGAAGAGGATACAAGGCAACTGGTAAGTTTAACTTTTCAGGCACGGGGGTAGTTTTAGAAAGCTTAGAAAGTGTGCGCATGACCCATGATTCATAACTATTGCTCAAAAAAGCATTAACTATAGATATTTAGGACATGATTTGGAGGTGCAGTGTGATCCTTCCCTTGCAATATACCAACCTTTATTATTATTTCTTTATAGATTATGTGGTTTGAAGAATACCTTAGTGCAAATGAATGTGAGCTTTCCAATTATTTATTTTTAAATGCTGAAGGACCACTTTCTGATCAACCTGTAAAAAAGGTTTCAGTGGTTCTTACAACCACTGTACCATCCTTTACTTTGTGACTAACTTTTTATTAAAAACAACTCACCAGCTTAGTCATTTGATTCTGACACCTGCCTGCACACCACGCAGTATCTGATCCAGGGAAATTGATGGAAACCTTTGAAAGCTTCCTGTTGTGAGTAGTGAGAACTCTTTTCACCTCTTAGTAAGGTCCATTTTCTTTTCTTTTTTTTTTCTACTGTGAAGTGCATTTTTTCCCTGCTTTATGGATAGATATACTGTACAACTCTACAACTCCTGAAAAACTCTTTACTCATTCTCATTGGCTGAAATGATTGCTAGGAGAAGTACAGATGATTAACTGCAAGCTTTCCTGCTGTTCTCAGCCAGCAAGCAGCAATTCATGACTCTGACAGATGTTTCCTTTTTTTAGGACTTCAAAAACCATAATTGGGCTTGAAAAATAGATTTGAGTTTCACTTAATTGTATCCTCTCTTCATTCCTTGTTCAATGAACCTGGATCACTCTATCTCTACATTTTGAAAGGTATGGAAAAAGTAAGTATTTTGCCTTCACATTCTCTCTCCATTCATCTAGGTTCTTATGCTATGTGTTATAGCATTTGAGTATTGCTGTAGGCCTAGATATCAGTCAGAAACAGCAAAGAGTAAGTGATTTTCTCATATTGAGTGATAGAAGGAAATAACTACTTGACTAGGCTTTGGAGATTTTACTACAAAATGCCTCTGCATGAGTAATTTACTCCCTGCAGGAGTTATGCACTCTGTCTTGCTTAAGAAGAAGAAATAATATATAATATATGGTTTAAATACATGAAACTATATTGTAAAATGTAAAAAACAAAGGAAAAT
>NW_005841960.1:2396065-2417979 GCF_000455745.1 Alligator sinensis | reverse complement strand
CATTATTACCATGGCTGACTCAGAGTGAGGGTGAAAGAGATCAGGGTACATGTGGTTTTCTCATCTATCCCCCTTGTCAAGAATAAAATCTGAGACAGCAATAAACAAATACCCGAGAGAAATCTATGGCTAAGCATATGGTGTCAGTGAAAAGATTTTGGCTTCCTTAACTATATGATGATGTCCCATTGATGGAGTGCTACAGAGAGATGAGGTTCATCTCACAAAGAAAGAGAAGACTATTCTAAGACACAGTGGGTGCATCTACATAAGCTATTAGCACAAAAGAATAAACTCCAGCACTTATTACACTGGAATTTATTGCACCCAGGCTCCGTGTTTGCATGTGTGCCTGGGACCACAGCACATTGAGCTGAGTTGAAGCAGCCCTGGCTGCAGAGGGCCCTGGGGGTCAGCCTGCCAGCCTGGGGCTGCTCCGACCCAGTTCAATATGCTGCAAAGCAGGTGGCTGGGTCATGACGGTGTTCCAGTGTGGGGCTAGCTAGCAGGCAGCCCTGCACTGAAGCACCTTCATGCCCCAGTGAGCCCCGTCAGTGTCTACATGTGTGTTGCTGTGCACTAAAGAACACCACCACAGTATAGTGCTTGTATTTACACAAGCACAATATGCTGAAGAGTTAATTAGTTTCCTGCACCCTAATAGGGCTGCACATGTAGATGTTGAATCTTTACTGAGGAGCTAATTAGGCAGCTCTGCAGTAAATGTCTCATGTAGATGTGCCCAATGGGTATAAATAGATGTCACCAAATGAAGTGGATCAGCCATGGCAGGACGTGTCCCAACATAGCTGATCAGCTTCACTGGGTGAACACATGTTGTCCATTGATCCTGCAGGACAACTGGCAATGCATTCCTTTCTTACAGAGGAATCTCCAGGGTGTCTCTCAGTAAGCAGAGAATGCTGACTCCAGTGCTCTCATTTAGCCCCAGGTCCGTACCAGAGTGAGTCTGATTTTCAGTCTTAGTCCTGGACCACACTGAAATGTCAACACTTGCCCAGGGAATCCCAAACAGGGAAATCTGAGCAGGTGCTCCCAGGGCTTCACGGGCATGATCCTGTGGGCCTCCAGAATTCCTATCAGGCCTTCAGGGCCCCTGAAACCCTAGGAGTGCAGGTCAGGGGCAGCTGGAGAATATTGCAGCTCTTGGCTTCCCATACTTCCTACTTTAAAGCAAAGAATTTGGCCACAAATTAGAAATAAAAATCATACCACCTATGTTACAGCCACAATTTTGGGGCATTTGTGGAATGACAAGGGGCATGGACATCCTTTTGCTTGGCTTTTGTGCCACCATTAAATTTTTTGTGGTGACATAAACACAACATATATTTACACCCTATGACATACTACTATTACACCTAGAAGTTGCTCAGAAAAAGTCTATCAGTAATATTCAAAATTTCATCATGAGAGATTTTAATTGTCTAGATATCTTCTGGAAAGAAATATGGCAAGACATAGACGACTGTGTTCATGGAAATAGTGGAAGGAACTATTTGAGACTTGATTAAGACAAATAGGAAGGGACTGTTTAAGAATCTAAAACTGGGATGTTATTTGAGTGAATGTGATCACAACACAGGCTCAATTTCCTAAGAAAAGGAAGGACTGGGATCATCAGAATAAGAGCAATGAAAAGAAAAAAGAAATCACACTTAACTGTTAGGTGGGTATTTTTAGGAAGAAAATCTAATTAAAAAAGTACAAGAGGCAGCAGTTACTAGAAGAGACTGCTCATGAAGACAAATGATCCTGATGCAGATGAAAGATAGAAAGTATGGTCAGAAACTATGATAGCTGCATCACGAACTCTTTAAGAACATGAAATGCAAAAAAAAAATATATCATACAAAAAAGTGGAGATTAAACAAGAGTAGGCAAAATACAGCCTACTGGTGGTATCCAACCCACAGCTGCCCCCACAGTGCTTTGCATGGGGCCAAGCCATTCGCGCTTCCTCCAGAGGCAGCCTTCACGTTGCTCTGGCCTGCATCTTCCCTGCTCCTGCCAATGTCACCACCCCAGCCCTGGTCCCAGCCCTGGCCAGTGTGCACAGCTTCCTGGGGGCTGCCTAGGTCCTGCACAGTTCCACCCCCCACCTTTAGTGGCTCCTAGTCCTTCTCCTTCTGATGCATTGCTCTCAGCAGGTGGAAGTGCAGGGAATCAGCAGTGGCCATCCACCCACTTGGCCTTTCATTGCTCCAGGTGACTTCTTATCACTCTAGGTGGGTGGAGTGAGTGAAAGGCAGCTGGGAGCTGAAGTCCCATGTGCTATGGCAGGAGCCACCTAGCTTCAGTTTTCCCTCTGCCTGTCTGGGCATGTTGTGCCCAGAATGCATCCTCATGGCTGCCACCACTTCCCCATGCTACCTGCTGCTGGAAGCACTGCTTAGGGGAAGAAGGAGGAGCTGTGGGAAGCAGAGCAAACCAAGCATTACCTGGGCAAGTACTGGGAAGCTATGCATGCTGGCCAGGGCTGGGGCAAGTGCAGTGCTGTTGGTGGGAACAGGACAGGTGCAGGCAGGAGCTGCATGTCCCCCCTGCTGCACACCACCCCCCCAACCCCGGCCTCCTCTCCCTCCCTCTTTTCTTCCCCCCACCTACACCCACACCCCCCAAACACACCTCATCCCCCCAACACTTACCCCAAATCCTCCCACTCAACCCCCACATACCCCAATCCCACCCCTCAAACCCCCACCACACATATCCTCCACCCCCCCAATATACAAAAGTAAGACATTATTTTTTGGCTATTATGCAATTACCTCTGTATATGAGACTCAGAAAAAATATAAATCAGGACAAAAATATTTTTTGAAATAAAATTAAAATACATTATAGTAGATATTTGATTTTTAGATTAAAAAACAAATCTTATACTAAAATTTGTTAAAATGATATCTTCTGAAAGATTGTATGCATGTAGCTCTGAACAGCTCACCAAAACTCATTAAGTGGCCCACCAGACAAAATAATCACCCACCATCTGATAAGACATATGATGAAAGATGGGCATAGACAAATAGCACAAGCAAATGGGGATGATAGAATAAATGAGTCACATTTGCAAGGGACATAAAGGCAAAATATAAATGGCCATTCAAATACATTAGATGTAGAGGAAGAGAAACAAAATATGGGACCAGAGAGAATAATGGAAGATATGAAAGCTGAGAGCAGCTAATGCCTTCTTTGCTTTCAGCAGGTATCCTGATCCTAGTCCTATGCAATATTATATTTATCTGTTTGGATGATGAAACAGTAACCATGCTGAGATATTCTGTGGCCACCCCATGCTGGAAGGGTTTGCAGGCCATGTAGAGGACAGGATCACAGTTCAAAATGATTTTGATAAATCAGACAGACAAGTGCAAAATGAATTTGACAATGACAATAAAATGACAATAAAAGTCAATAAAACCATAGTACAGCAGCAACAAAGAACATGAAAGTTCTAGCCCAGCACAAATTAAACATGAATCAGTAATATGATGCTGTTGCAAAAAACAAGGCACAGCTCATTCTGAGATGTAATAATAGATGTGCTATATAGGGCATATGAGCTAATTATTCTGCTAAATTAATCTGGCACTAGAGAAGCATCAACTTTGTCTGCCCTTGAATACCAAATCTAGGGCCTTATTACACATTGCACTTTGAGGGATTGGTGACATAATGGGAGGGGCAGGGGTGGGGAGACAGTGGGCCAGATCCAAGCCAGTGGGTGAGTAGGGATAGGTAAAGTGTAGTTTGGAGTGCCTACATGTTAGTGTAACAGAAGCTGGGTAACCCAAATCAGATAAAAAAAGGTCGGGGTGGTATAACTTTAAGCTGCCTAAAGAGTGCTTAAAACTACTTTCATGTGTTAATGTGTGGGCAATCCAGGGGTTAAGACCTCCCGGAGCTGGCCAAAATTAACCTGTAACAAGGCCCTTCAAGGAAGATGTAGGTAAATTGATGAGAATCTAAGAGAACAAGAAGACTAACAATGCAATAATGATAACAGGTAATTTTTAATATTGGTATATGAGGAAAGGCTGAAGAAAAATGGTTCATTTAGTTTAGAAATAAGAGCAGTCCACAAGGATAAGGATACCGGAGCAGTCCTTCAGTATTAGATGTTTTATAAAGAGGACATTTGTTCAACTCTTACCACATCCATCATAGGGAAAACAAGAAATCAGTTTTAAAGCCAAGATGATTTAATTTTGAGGTTAGTAAAAGTTTTGGATTATAAAGTTATTAGTAACACTAGAAAACGTTGCCTGTTGAGGAATTCTTCTCTCATAGAGACTTTTTATGATCAGGTTTAACAAATACATGTCAGGGATGATCTGCATGTATTTTATATTGCTTCAGTGCTAGGAGAGAGATAATCTTTTGAGTTCCTTTCCTGCCATATGTATATATGATTCTATCATCATTTGAAATGAATTTCATTATTTTTTCAAACAGAAAGAAACCATAATATTAGCTTTTAAAATCCAAGCAGTTTGTTATTATGTTACAGGTAGTATTTTAATATTATTTAATTCAAATTATTGTCCTTAACAGCACAATTGGAAAGGCTCAAAGGTTAAGGGGCAGATCTCATCCTCATCTGGTCTTTCAATATTAAATGTTAGAAGTCTAACTCAGTGGGAGAAGAATCAGGCTTCACTTTCCTTTTACTATAACCATTCAAGTAGTCCACAGTGTTATATATGTGCTGTTGTGTTTGTTAGTGGTACCTGAAGGCCTCAACTGTGTTTGAGAACCTTCATTTGTGATACAAACACTCACAAAGAATACATCTAGCCCTCAAGATAATCATGTCTTCTGAGACTGAGCCACCAGTAATCCAAGATAAACTGTAAATCCTGTTTTCTTTGCATTATATGGCAAAACTTAATTTCTGCTTTTCAACTGCAGCTCTGAAAATAAAATTAAGCTAAAACTAGATACAAAGATAAAAAGGTAATTTTATATTCACAAGTTGCAGTGGGGCTTCACTCTATTAATACAGCTAAAGATCTGGCCCCTAGTTTATAAAGTTTCCTGTATTATTACAGGTTGCTTAGGAACTGTATCATTTATTAAAAATTACTGCTTAAAAATAGCAGAGAAAAGTCTAAGATTTTAATGCTGTAGAAAGTAGATGTGGCTCCTCACTACTCCTAAATTTTAAAGATAGTAAATGTTGGTACTGGATTTATGACCCAGATACCTTGTTCCAGGTGGACTCAGATCCTCAGACTGACCATGACCTCTTCATTCAATAATAGGCAAATTTTATTGATACACAGTGATAACAGAGAAGAATAATGCAAAAATTCTATACCTACCAGTTCTAGAACTTTTACAGAGTCAAGGTACATCTGGCCAGTATATAAGCTTCACCCTGAGGTTCTCTCTTGAATATCAGATGTCAGCAGCCTGAAGGTTGAGGGCCAAGGCCCCACCCCCAGTGGGGTGGGTGAGATAGGCTGGTGGTATGCCCTCTGTCCATTCAAGGGTCCTGTTGGGCACCCTTTGCTGCTATGAAATCCCTCCTTTTGTATCCTTTCTCCCCTATGATGACACTTAATCTCTGGGCATCATTGATTGGTTTCCTTCCATCACATACATACATCCTAATTTGTTTATTTACTGGTTCATCCTATTTTGGTACATCTACCACAGCTAGAAATCTTACGGGCCCTATTTTGGTCCATCTACCAAAGCCAGAAATCTTAAGGGCCCAGCAGTTGGGCACTGTTACGTGCAGAGTCCCTCATCTCTATTTGTGTATACTGTGGTACATATATTTAGTCTCCCAGGCTGTCTCTCTTCTGGCTTCAGACACAGTGGGCCTTGAAGGAAACTTTGTCATAAACAGGCTTTTAGAAATCAATTAACCCTTGCCATTGCCCTGGAACATTTTTCTAATACATATCTACTTTCCTACAAGCCAATCTTTCCCAGAAGCAAACCTCTAAATATCATTTTCTAGCCATCAGTAAACAGTGGTATTTTTCATCTCACTTCTGGCTGTCTGCTTTCACAAATTCTGGTATACGTGGCATTCTGTTTTTTGCTGTCAGCAGCCCACCATGAAAATTGTCTTTACACACTTTTCTTCACACACACAGCTAAATCAAACATTTGTTAACCATTGTTTGACATGCACCAAATGTGTTTCTCAAATGGTGGGATTTTTTTTTTCTCCTAAGTATGCAGTGCACACAGAGCAGAAGAAAGTGGAAAATGTTCTGTTTGAATGTGGCACATTTACAAGAAATCATTTCTCAGCACCCTCTGAAACAGTGTAGACATGCCAACAGCATATCCCATAGAAGCATGTAATGGCTGAGATTGGAGTCCCAGTGTGTTATAAAAATACAGGTTAGTAGTAAGAAACAGGGAAGCAGAGGCAAAGAGGGAAGTGGCCCAACCCAGTTTGTATGAATCAATAGCTAAATTTCCCCAAGTCCCAGGCCTATTCCCAATCTTCTAGAATATTTTTCCTGCCCAAGAAAAAAAAACCTTATGGTCTTATTAGGCTATGCTTGCTCCATATTCTTGCATTATCTGTTGCCATTTTATTTCTTTTATGTTGCCATTGTGCTAGATATAACATCTTGGAAATTAAGGACTATCTGTTGCACAATTTCATTCAATGTTCTTTTATTGAGTCCATTTGAAATTTTATCCAAGTAAGGATTTGATCATTAAACCTAATTTTGGACCCTTCCTTGTGGCCTTTGTATAGTACAAATTCCAGGAAATAAACCTGAAATTCAGTGAATACCTCTCTCCTGACCATGTGGTTAAAAACTAGTATACTAGCATATCAATTTACAGTTCTGCTACTATATTCAAATGCATGAGACCCATTTTTAATCTCTTGCTGTTCCTACCCAATTACATACATTTCCATCAACTTCCTTATTTTCAGTCATACCTATTTTATTCTGCAGTGTTTCTGTACAATGAGGTGTGCTGCATCAAATCAGTTTTAAATGACACACTACTATTGTAAAGTAGGTCAAATGCATAATTAGCTCTGCATGATTTTTCTCTGGCAGCTACAGATGTAAAACAATTGTTGACTATTAAAATGATGACACATTGATTGCAGCTTACTAATTTAAAACAAATACTATTTGCAATATTTTGTATGTTGTCTTGTAGAATCTAAAAGCAAAAACCTTTTTGTGTTGAGTACACAGATGGAAACAACATGATCTCCACAGAAAACTATCTCATTCCAAGCAGCAGTCTGTAGTGTGTCTCATGACCAGGAATCTGGGTCTTCCATTTGCCATGGAAAAAATGTGGTAAAACCTGGATTTTCTCATTTTAAGGGGAAACAAACTTGGATTTTGTCTTTTGAACGAGAAAAAACAATATTTTCTACTTTAGAGGATAAAAATGCAGGAACAGGTGGCTTTTCCCTTGCAGGATGGAAGTATTCTAGCCTGCAAGGAGCTGGGAGGAATGGGAGGGCAGTCAGGCACAGGACGTCACATGCATATGGCAGCCTGGAGAGCAGCTCCTGCAGCTCCACACAAGTAAGTCAGGGGGACGCTGATTGAGGCCCCCATAGTGAGGGCTGGGGTTAGGGCTGCTGCTCAGCTTGGGTGTTGGATGGGGCTTGAGGCTTAGGGAATGTGCAGCCTCAGAGCCTGGGCAGGAAGCAGGATGGAGCCATGGGTGCCTTTCCCAGGGAGGCAGCAGGGGGGATGGTTCCCCACCACTGCACACACTTCTAGGGGAAGTGCCCTGCAGATTTGTGCATGGGGTGTGGGTGGATTTACTGCTGAGGTCTTGGGGCTGCCACCCTGCTACTGGTCCCCTGGGGCCTCCACAGCCCAGCAGATGGGACCTGGTGCAGCAGGGCAGACCAGAGTGGGGAGGCTTGGTGCTGCTACTGAGAGCCCCACACTGCCATTGTGAGGCACCCCCTGCCTGTCCAGCAGCAGCAGGGTTTGTGGCGTGGAGGTGTACCCATCGCTGCTGCTGGGTGGACAGGGGGCATCTCACCATGGCAGCACAGGGCTTCCAGCAGCAGCACCAAGCCTTCCCACCCCTCTCTGTCCTTTTGTGCCAGGTCCCACCTGCTGGGCTGTGGAGGCCTTGGGGGGAGGGCAGCAGCATGTGGAGCCCCAAGCCCACAGCCTTCAGCCTATATCCACCCCCAATGGGCTCCATTCTAGATGTGGCAGCAAGGGAAGAAGGGAAGCTGGGCTCCCATGATCTGCTCTACCACAGCAGGTGATGCCTCCCATGGGTAGCAGCCAGGGCTCAGATGCTGCTGGGGGTGGGCAGCGGGCTGCAGGCCCAGATCCCTGGCCCCATAGCCTCAGCAGCTGGGGACTTCCTCTGGAAGAGCTGTGAGTGATGGAGAGCTGTGGTTAGGGAGTGAGGGGCACCAGCAGGGCTTGAGGGCTGCAGCTTGGGAGCAAGAAGCAATGACATGGGCAGGGCATCAGTGTATCAGGGCTGCTCAGCAACACAAAGAAGTGAGGGGACAGCCACAACTGGACCCACGTCCTGATGAGGGAAGAGGGCAGGGAGACCTCTGATTTTCCATGATAAAAAACCCAAAATCAAACACCAAAGTTTCATTTTACTATAAATCACTTATACTTACTTTGTTATGTCTTGTTTCTATATATTTATATTCAGGCCTTTTCAACAATGGCTAATAGGCAATACACTTATACTCATTACTATGGCAATATGGTTGCTTCATGTTACTGCATCCAAAGAAGCTGCCATGAAGTTAACTAGTCAGCTGTGGAAATGCATGGTATTAGGTAATATAAAACTAGTACACTCTGTCCCTTTGCAGCCTACAGAAAATCCTTTAAATTGTGCCAAAAGCTAAAAACTAGCTTACCTGTGGGGTGATGAAGTATGAATATGATGTGTGGAAGAAATCAAACTTCACGTTGTGGTTGTATCAGACTTGACAGAGCCATCTTGGTTTATTTAGATCTATACAAGTGATCACAAGGAGGGTTCTCAAAGGAACTCTGAACCCTATAAGTTTACAAGCGTATTTATACTTTAGACAGCGAGACAAGATCTTTGGTTCAGACAGAGCAACCTTGAAGAAACAGGAAAAAGTTGATCATTCGTTTGTCTCAAGTAGGCAGTTTACTTTTTTAGCAAACACATTGTGTTTTAGAAACAACTATCAGTTTTTGGTTCCTGGAAAGGAGGAGGTTAGCATCTGTACACAGACAAAAAAAGGCATGAAGATTTTTCCTTAGAACATTTTAAAACACATAGCATCAGCATCTTTTTCTCGTCTCTTTCTCTCTTTTTGTCTCTCCTCTTAGTCAAGTAAGAGACCTGGTTAAACTGATTTCCACAGATGTAAATGGCAACTTAGTTGGATCCAAGGATTGAGATCTACAACTTTATATAAATAGAGAATATTACTATATGAAGAAGGTAAAAAAAAGAAAAAGAAAAATGCATTAATTTTATTTGGGGTATATGTGAGATTCTGCCAGTCCACTATAACAGAGGCTGAAAGAGCCTTATTAATCTTGGCAGAAAAAAATTCAATTTATAATATGACACTTGTTTAAAGGACATGACCATAAAATAGGATGGGTCATAAAAGCCTAAAAATTGAACCAAAACCTAAAAACATTATTCCAAATATGAGGAGACAAATGATAAAAGACCTGGGTGATAAAACCATTTTACTACAGAGGGCATTGGTCTAATTAGAAGAATTATTTTACATTTCAAATGACTAGTTTAAAAATATACAGCATGAGTCTCCCATCCATCTGAGGGTTTCATACTCTCACTGGCCTCGTTTCCCTTTTCCACAGTAAATACTCCCTTGACCAAGAGAGAACAATGTATCTTGGAGATATGCTTCTACTTCCCTAGAGTACTATAGGTCTGAAATATTCAGTCTAGTATTCTTTCCATTTTGGGACCCTTTGTCATAGTGGCATCTTAACTTTCAGACTAGGTATTTAGCATTTTAGTCAAGTCTCAAGGATTATCATATTTCCTGCAAAACAGGAAATGCAAAATGTCTTTTAGTTGTATGAGTGTTATGAATCATTATGAAATGAAAGTTTTCACTCTAAAAACTTTGACTCAGTGGCAATATATTTTTAAATTTAAAGACCTTATGCTAATAGTGTGGTGTTTAGGTTTTACTTTTAGAATGCAATATGCATTAAGCCTACAGTCCATTAAATTGTTGGGTTTTTTTCCTTAAAAAGACATTGAAAGGAGTTGGGGCTGAAAGAAAAGATCCCAAGGCACTAGGCAATGCCTCTTCATGAGATTTTGTTGTTTTATAGTTTCTGAGCAGCTGCTCAGAACAAGTGATGCATGACCTCATTAACCTTTTACATTTTCTTTTATTTTAGTGACCTACTTCTTCCAAAACGTTCTAAGCCTTTAGCAGGTGCTCATCTGTGCTAAGAGGACAATTTTCCAAAATGATACACAGTCATGGAGCTAAATTAAAACAGTCATGGTATTCAGTATTAAAGATCCGGTCCCTTATGCCACATAACAGCTGGGGCAGAACAGAAGTCCTAAAATCCTAGTTCCAGTCATGGGAAATTTCTAATACAATAATACTGCTCAGGGCAACTGTAGGGGTTGGCTCATCCCTCTACAGTTTACCAGGACAACCCCTGGTATAGAGAATATGGTGGCATTACTGAACAGGTTATGAATAATGTTGGGGACCAGAGGTTAGTTCAGAAGACTGTGGTCACACAAGACAGTCTTAGGGCTTACATCATATTAAGCATCCTAGAGCAAGCCAAGATTGGATATAAAGAAAGATAGCTTAAAACCACCTGGCCACTAGGTGAAGAGATCGGTGTTGTGTTCTAGAGGTATAGAAGTAAATGTCTGCCTAGTATAGTAATTGTTTGAAGGATAAGGGCTCCTCGGATCTGGACCTAAAGACCTAATTACAAAGTATAACATTAAAAAAACAATCCAAAAAACAATGTCTGCTCGGAGAAGCTCAGGGAACCACAGCAGGAGTTAGAATCGCCACAGCAGTTCATTAATTACCATGGTGGCATGTCAATCACCTGGATGGGTCGGATTGCAAGCGGTGGCAGCAAAGGATGCAATCCCAGCTGTGCTGAGAGCAAAGGGAAAGCTGAGCACACCAGGCAGCTCTTTTTCTTTTCACTTTTATTGTTGTTGGGCTTTTTTTAAGCCGAGTCCCACAGGAGGACACCTACAACCAGAGTCAGACCCAGATGAATAACAACCCTCCCAGAAATCAAATAGTCCATCAAGTCATGGCAGGAAAAAAATTAGGAGGAACCCCCAGTTTGACTGACTGGCCAGGGCTTTCCCCACTGAGCCCAGGCAGGTGGATGTCAACAGGAGGCAGAGGACTGCACCCCGGTGCAGTGATTCCCCGACACAGAGGAGTAAGTGCCGGGCAGCTCAGGACCATGCTAAATGTGTCCAGGTCTTCGCTGGTACTGACACTTGGGCACCGTGAGAAATTTTACCTCGGGAGGTCTCCTCCAGCTCACATGCCACATCTTGGTCTTTAAGTAAAATTTGGGAAGTTCCTAGTATTTTGTGGACTGCCTTAAAACATGCTAACTATTGATGCTTCTTGGGGCTCCTCCATCCCTACAGCCCATCCACACATCAACTGCTAGCTGGATGGTGATTTATGTTTTGAGTTATCAGCAAACAGCCAGACTAGGTATTATTCTTCCCCACCTATAGTGGATGTCTTGCCATGAAAGGGCCATTATGATTATAACCTAATTCCTTCAATAGAAGTGGCCCAAGACCTCAGTCTCAATCAAAGGATCTGCACAGTCCTTCACTGAAGCTCATCGAGTCGCAGTGCCCACAACTTGAGATCTTACTTTTGTCAGCTCAACATAAGTTCATAAACAAAAGGAAAACTAAGATGGCTTGCATCCAGTCCTTTGGACTAGCCGCATCTTCAGCCACCTATCTGGCTCCCTCTCAACTCAACAGGACTCCTCTTTGGAGGAATGGCTTTTTAGCTCCTAGGGTATAGGCCTAATCCTGGGCCCCCACTGGCTGGCTTCATTGAAGAACAACACCACAAGGTAGAGTGACCAAAATAAAGAAAAAAAACAAAAACAAGAAGAGAGAGGTGAGAATGCATCCACCTGACTTATGCATCCTTTTGTATGGTGATCTGCAGGTCCTAGACTCATCCTCTGCCAGGCAGTGGATCAAATCTCTGGGATGGCCTAGTTATCCCTCAGCCTCAGGGTATCTCTTCTACGGGAGTGGCTTAGTGTGTTGCCAGTCACACTGAAGTGGAGGTTGCTGCAGCTGTGCTGCTCCCTGTTTGCCTGCAGTGCTGCTCCACGTGAGTTCTTATAGCTCGGTCCTGGCATGGGCACCTGACATCATGCCTCCTGCACCTCTCCAGCTTCAATGAGCAGGTACACAAAAACTGTGTGGGGGTCATTACTCTTTGCTCTGCAAACACTGTCTGAGCACCAGCAACAGGTAAGAATCCTTTTTTTCAGCCCTTACTGGGCAATTTGTTTGGCTGTTTTGTACCCCTCTGATGCCACCCAAACCCTTCCCAAGGGTTTTGAAGTCCCCGGGGCCAGTCTCTCCATGACACCTGAATGTCACACTACTGATACCCAGCCAGTACATAAGCTTTACAGGACAGGGTAAGGGACCTATCTCTATGAAGAATACAAGTTCTATGGTATACTTTGGAAGGGGTAGGAACTGAAGTTGATACACAATAATTTTTGCTATGTGAAGAAGAATTTGGAAGTAACTAAGCTATCAGTTCAATGTTGTAATATCAATTGAAGGATGTGTTTTTGCTTCTTTTTTAAAACCAGGATACATATTTTGTTTCTGGATTTTTTTTAAATGTATTTATTTATTTTTAAGGTGACCTAGCAATTCTGATATTTTCAAAGCACTATCTATATTGTACTATCCAGAAATGGTCCCAAACTGGAAGGAGATATTAATGCTGTCATTTGTGAATTTTCGTTTTTTGACCGAAACTTTTTAAAAGCTGTAATAGTTTGACTATAATCAAGAAAGGACAAAAAGGAAAAGAATCACACCATATTTCATCAACTCTTACATTAAGATGGTTAAAATACATTCTGAAGCACTTGCACCTTTCATTTTGGTGGTATGAGCCCTTTTTAAGAAACTCTTACAGGCCTAAACACTGAATTGTCTCATACATCAGCACCACTGAAAGGTTGAACCTCAAAACCTCGATATATGAAAGTCAAGATGAATACAGATGGGATTTTGTGGAGGGCTCAAAAAACAGAAATATCAGAAAATTTGACTCGAGTCATTTTGAGAAAAAGTGTTAGATAAAAGAGAAAACTATTATCATATGTAGCTTCAATACATACAAGCTGCTTGGCTGGGATAATCAAGATTAGGTTAAGGTGAGGCAGGTATTCAAAACTACTGTCTTGGACTAGGTACAAAAGTACAGGGTGGTTGGGTGGTGGGGGTTAGATTGTGTTAGAAATGACCACTTGATCTAACTTAGTTCACTCAAGTGTGGGCCTTACTAGATCCCTAGTTATATTAATCTAATGCAACCTGTACAGATGTTAGGAAGGTTAGATCGGGCTAAAAATAGCCTCCCTAATATAATTTAACCCCACTTTGGAGATAGTTTAATTTAAATCGGGTCCAGCAAGACCAATCTAATTGAACTTCTGTAAAGTTTCCAGCACAGCTCTGGGGCTAGGAAAGCCTAGCCGCTGGCCCCAACTCCAGGGCTGCATTTTTCTTACTCTCCCCCAGGCACTGGGCTATTTTTAGCTCCCCAGCCCCTCACCCCACCCCAGATGGACAGCTTCTGCATGGATGAGCCCCACTAAACCTCCCATCCTGCAAGGCACTCCTAGTGCCAATTTTACCAGCATTTGCTGGTGCTGGTAGCTGAGTGAGTAAGTTAGGGTGGGGGAAGAAGTGGGTGGGATGGGGGGATCAGTTCATGGGGGAGTTATTCTTCTGGGCGTGGAGGGTTTGGGGGACTAAAAATAGTACCTGCTTCTGGGGAGGGAGAATGCCCCCATGCCCCACACACAACCCCATGGAGCCATCAGCTCTCCAGATCGTCCTATTCCCACCCCTATTCCTACCCCAACTTACTTCAATCAGGCTCCCATAACTGGTGAACACTGGCAAAATGTCCCCAGGAGTGGTTTGTGGGATTGAGGCTGTTCAGTGGCATCAGGGGAGGGGTTCAGGAGGTCCAAGAGGGTTTGGCAGGAATAGAGAACTTTTTTTTAATCCCACGAACCCACCAGTTCTCCCAAGCATCCCGTGGACTCTGCTAGCCCCCCAATTCTGCCAAGCCATCTCAAATCCCACCAACTGGTCCCTGCAGACCCTGCTTGCTCCCCCACCAAGTTCCCTCAAGTTCCCCCAGTAGCCTGTCCATCCTGACTTACCTTAGATTGGGCGTCCAATCTAACCTTCCCCTAACCTCCCTGAATGTCTGTATGTACTCTTAGCATAGTCTGAGCATCTGTCATGAGGAGCTTAAATTACATATCAAGTTTATGAATCAAGGATAAATGAGTCTTTAGTGCAGTGGCAATGTGTAGGGGGTGCACAGGGGTGCACGTGCCCTCCCCACCCTCAGAGGCTGCACTACCCACTTAGGGCAAGGGGGGCAGGCAGGAGTGCCAGTGCCCCCCCTGCAAGAGCCGGCTGGGGAGCGAAAACACTGGATGAAGCACCGCAGCCACTTCTGGGAACACTGCAGCCACTTCTGGGAGCACTGCAGTCACTTCTAGGAGTGCTGTGGCTGTTTCCTGGTTGGGGACATTGGCCACGGGGGACCCCGCCAGGTCCCTGAGATTGGCCATGGGAGGAACCTGCCCCGGTTGCTGACTGGTCACTGGGGGGGCACATCCCAGCCCCCCCCGACTAAGGTGGCACAGGTCTCCCATGCTTTAGTGGCTGGTAAGAAGCTTCACCTTCAATTAAAATGTCTAGTCACTTGGAAATTAGCACTTGTCTCTTCTACCACCCTCTTTTTAGAACACTAGGAGAAACAATATTGAATGGAGTCACTAGAACAGATTTTTTTGGCATTGTTAGTAAGTAAGGTGTTAAAATGGGTATTCACCGCAATTTGAGCAGCAAACCAAAGGTTAGCTTTTATAGCTTTTGAGGATATGTTGCTCTGTAAATTCTAGTCACATGGGAACTGGGCATTCAAACCACATTAGAAGTTAGATGCCTAAATGCCTTAAGTTTCCTTGAAAAATACCAACCTAAGAGTTAACGAGGCATATAAAATATAGGTCAAATCCAAAGTTAATATTGAAGTCAAATAAATAAAAGCTAAGATATAAATATTCAGCAGCCCTAAATGTTTGTTTTGGAAAAGATATGAAAATGTATTAAGAAGTGCCTGAAAACTGTAAACTTCAAACACAGAATTGGAACAAAGCCCAAAATTCTAATTTGACTTCATTTTAGCGAGTTGAGATTGACTTTTTCCTTTTAGTTGTGACTCATTTTCTAGTCATTTTTAATTTATAACTAGTTTTTATATAATAAAGAAATAGCTGAGTGCTATATGACTCTAAGCAAAACTGATGACACAAGTAGATGATTTAGTATGACAGGTCCTTCTAAAATTTATGAGATGACATGAAGTGGAGTAGCTCTTTGTTTAAAGATTTAGATTCAAGTTCAAAAATATCCCATATTATACACATACACTTGGGAAATATGCTTTTAAAATATACAGAAACTGAACATTGTAATATAATATTTTTGCAATGCAATATATCACTGTGCTTTTCTAAATGGTAAGGGTAATTTATATACAAGTTAGAAAAACAAGAAAACTCAGCTTTCCCTTATAGGACAGAGAGTGTGGTCAACTGCAAACTGCTTTTATACACTGATGAGAGTTACTGGAGTTCCCAGTAGACTAAGATTACCACTAAATTACACTCCAGATATTGCTGGAGACCTCAATAAGACTGCAGAGCATAAATCAGCAAGAATTTGGCTGAGGGCTTTATTTTCATAGAGAATGTCCTCAGCTGCCAACACCCCCTATAACTAAGTTCCTATATTTTCCAGAATGACCCTCCTTATTTTCTAAGTTTCAGTGATATATGTATAATGAAGTTTCATCTTGGCATACCAAGGAGAGAAATAATGGCATGGTGCCATGTCAGAGTATTAGGCTTCTGTCTAAAGCCCCTGTAGCACAGCTCAAGCAGTCCATTTCCACTATAAAAGATCTCATGGAATCCAGGTGCACCCGGATATACACAGAGGTGAAAGCCCTTTTTAGCATTTTAAAAGCTTCTGGGGACTACTTAAATGATAACCTTTTCTTAAGAAGGGTGGTCAGTGTGGCTACTAGATGTGAGAACCCTCTCATAAAATGTCCATAAAAATTAGCAAAGGCCAAAAATTATTGCATCCCCATAATATCATATGATGTGGTTCATTTGGTGATGGCAGTTACTTTGAATGGATCCATTTTAGGCCTTTGGCGAAGATTGTATAATCTAAGAATCCAGTTGAGGTTCTACCAAACTCACTTTTCTCTAGCTTAATGTATACTTGGTTTTCTCAGGGCCTGAGCAGAACCTGACACACATGTTCTGAATGCTGGGCTGGATCATCAGAGAAAATGCAAATGTCATCCTCATAAGTTTTAACAAATTGTTCTAGTATATCTCAAAACACATTATTTACAAAGTGCTGTAATTTTGCAGGGTTGCTGCAGAGTCTGAAGGGCATAACCAAGTATTGGAAATGCCAATAGCAGGACTGAAACATGGTCTTCCATTCATTCTTCTCCCATATACAGACTAGGTTGTAGGTGCCCCACAGAACCAACTTTGAAAAAATCTTGGCCTGATGAAGTCTTCCAAATAATTTGTTCATTAGGGGCAGCGGCTAATGGCTATGATCTGTTATCCTGTTTAGGACCTTGTAATAACTGCAGGGCAGAGAGAGCTATCCTTCTTGGTCACAAAGAATATCAGGGCCCTGGCTGGGGACATAGAAGGCCTGATGAACCCCTAACAGAAGTTAAGTGCAATGTACTCCATGAGAGCCTTGAGTTCTGGTTCTGAGATGGAATAAATGTGCCCAGATGGGATCTGTGTCCCTCGCAAAAAAACAATAGAGCACTCATAAGCATGGTTTGGTGGGAATTGTTCCACTCATTTTGGATAAAAAATCTCTGCTAAGTCTTGATATTTGGCAAGGACAGGTGAGTCCGGTTCTGTGGGATGAGTACTGCCCATTAAGGCAGGCCACAAACCTTCTCTGATCAGGGCAAGTAACCTGCCTCTGGCTTGGGTATTGGATTAGGGACACTCTTCTAAGCAAGAGTGCAAGCAGCAGGGTGAATTGAAATGCAGATCCCTCAACCCTCATAAGATATCTAGGTTATGGAGGGACAAGCAAGGGTCCCCAGGATGACCAAAACATGAGGGAAACTAATCAGATGAAAACACAGAGACTCTCAGTAGTCACCTATTGATTGTTACTCCTAATGGAACCATCTTGACAACACTAGGCCCTGAGGAAAGTAGGGATCCATCCAGGGTTTACAACTTTGGGGTTCTGTTTTGGCTTGGGTGGTATCTGATGTTCCACTTGGGTCAAGTCCATGAAGTTACAAGGGGTTCCCTGTGTCTAAGAGGGCCAAAACTGACAGGTCCGCCCCAGACTGGTGGTACAGGTGAAGGGTGATTAGCAAGGGTGAGTTTCAGGGTCTGGTGGCATTTGAGTATTTAATGCAAATCAGAGAGGCTGGCTGAATGGTCAACAGAGGGCCCTTTCAATAACCCTCTTATGAGGCTGGGTCAGGGAGTTTTCTGAAGAGGAGGTGGGTATTCCCTTCCTTGGGCAGGCCCTGGCAAAATGCCCTCCCTCCTCACAATATAGGCAGCAATCCAAATGCAGGGGCAATGATGAAAGTAAGACATTAGCTTCCCTCAAAAAGAGGTACTAACAGGGTAGACCATGAAAAGTTTGCCACAATCTACCCCTGACAGTGCTGAATTTCTTCATAACTTGGGGAAGATGATTATCATTTGGCTTCGTGAGTTCATGTCCAACTATGTCAAATGAAACAAGATCTCTTGCATTTTGAGAAAGGCCACAGTCACTGCATTCCTAAAGCCTAACAAGCCCAAGGATGATGCAAAGAGCTATAGAAGAATCTCCCTCCTGTGCATTCTATACGAGCTACTAAAATGCCTCATTCATACCCAAGTCAACCCCATAATCAATCTGCAGCTACCTAAGGACCAGAATGGTTTCAGACATGGAAGGTCAACAATGAAGCATGCAATTCTCTTTACTCAAGATACTGAAGAGAGCTTTGAGGCTGGGGCGAAGGTCAGTGCTGTTTTGGTGGACCTCACTGCTGCATATGACACTGTCTGGTTCCATGGCCTCTATTACAAACTCTTCCAAATGATACCTGACAAAACGATTATCAATTTTATTACGCTCAGATTTCACAACCGCAGTTTTATGCTCAAGACCATCGGTGGACAGGAAACCACTCTAGAAGTCTCAAGAATGGCATCCTGAAAGGCTCTGTACTTTCTCCATTGCTTTTCAATGTGTACATTGTTGACCTGCCTGACAGCCAGTCCAAGAAGTATGGCTATGCCAACAACCTGGCTCTCAAGCCCAAGATCTGGATCATTCTCTGCACTCCAACCTAGTAGCTGCAAGTGAGAAAACCAATTATGGCTAGAAGTCTCAGAATCCATTCTCCACTCAGGCCAATAAGCTCACTGAAACTGCAAATGGCATGTCACCCACAGCATGGACCTCCCATCAGTGGAGCCGACAATATGATACAATATGATACACAATAACCGTGGCTAAAAACAGTTTCCATCAGGCTGTGGAAACTTTTGTGTTTATTGTGTATAAGACATTTTACATGAAGGCCTCATTCTTAGAAGGAATCTCATTTTTCATTAAAAAGAAATCAAATTTGTAGACTTCACACACAAACCTCTAAGTTTCATTTACATACCTTTTGAGCAAAATAGAATCTTATCCTCTATGCTTCATAATACTGCAATGTGTTCTCAGGGTGTTGCTTCAGGAGGAGATATATTAAACATTTGGGGTGTTCAGACTCCATGGTGATCCAAGCCATAAATAGTAGAGCAGCAGTTATCAACTGGAGCACCACCAGCCTACAGTATTGCATTAATGATGTTATGGCTATTCTGCACTTTTTGAAGTTTGTTTAAAACCTGTGTTTCTAGTCATGTAATTTTTTATGCATGGTAATCATTTAAAATAGGGTGCCACTAAATTCAGAAAAGTTATGGAGGGCTGCCTTGAGTCTAAAAAAGTTGAGAAACAGTGGCAGAGCGCTAGCCTGAGTTAGCTCAAGTAATAGAAGCTGTAGAAATAGGGCCCTAAAATTTAGTCCCCTTTTGATGCAATAAAAATACACCAATTCTACCGCTCTCTATACACTCACTAGCAATATTCTTTCATGCTCTTTACAATTCCAAGAGAGTGCTGGGTAAGCATGCGTGCCTCTAAGCATGTGTATCTTCTACATCAAAAGCATTCTTAAAACTTTACAAGAAAACCAAATATTTTGTAGCAAGAAGTTTAACATCTGGTTTAAACAACTTTCCAATCAGATGTTTCCATCTGAATATTGTATTGCATTAACTTATTGAATCTCTCTTTTTTTTTATAAGATGATCTCCAGGAAAGCAGAACTCTTACAAGAGTTCTTCTTCTGTAGGGCCCAGTCCTACAATTCACTTTGTAATTCAACATAATGCTCATGCAGTAATGAATGCAGGGCTCTCTTCTTAATTTTTCTTCCATAAACAGAAATATGGGGAATCAAAGCAGGAGAAAGTTTTCAGTGATTCTATAATACCTTATTATGTTTACAGGCCAAGATACTGTAACCACAGCCATGAGATTTGTTGTTAGTAGTTCTGCTCATTGCCATTCTCAATCACCAACTCTGAGAATGAATCATAGAATCATAGAAAATTATGGTTGGAAGGGACCTCAGGAGGTCATCTAGCCCAACCCCTTGCTCAAAGCAGGACAATCCTCAACTAGATCATCCCAGCCAAGGCTTTGCCTAGCCGTGTCTTAAAAACCTCCAAGGATTGAAAGTCCACAGCCTCTCTGGGTAACCTGTTCCAGTGTTTTACTCCCCTCCTAGTGAAAAAGTCTTTCTAATATCTAACCAAATCCCTTGCTGCAATTTGACACTATTGCTCTTTGTTCTGTCATCTTCCACCACTGAGATCAGTCTAGCTCCATCCTCTTTCAATCCCCCTTTCAGGTAGTTGAAGGCTTCTGTTAAATTCTCTATCACTGTTCTTTTCTCCAAATAAGCCCAGTTCCTTCAGCCTAAGTCCTGTGCCCCAGCCCCCCTCACCATTTTCATTGCCCTCTTCTAGACTCTCTCCAGTTTGTCCACATCCTTTCTGTACTGGAGGGGCCCAAAACTTAACATAGTACTCCAGATGTGGCCTCACCAGTGCTGAATAAAGGGCAATAATCACTTCCTGCAGGCGACACTTCTCCCAATATATTAACCTTCTTGGCAGCAAGGTCACATTGTTGGCTCATTTCAGGTTATTGTCCACTGTAACCCCCAGGTCCTTTTCTGTAGAGCAACTACCCAGTCAGTCAGCTCACAACCTGTACCAATGAATGGGATTCTTCCATCTTAAGTGCAGGACTTTGCACTTGCCCTTGTTGAACTTCATAAGATTTCTTTTGGCCCGATCCTCCAATTTGTCTAGATCACTCTGAATCCTAGCTCTACCCTGCAGGATATCTACTACACCCCACAAATTGCTATCAACTACAAACTTGCTAGGATGCACTCTATGCCATTTTCCTGGTTGTTGAATAAAACTAGCCCCAGGACTGACCCCTGGGGCACTCCACTTGATACTAGCTGCCAACTAGACAGAAAGGTTATGGAGGACTGAAGAAAGTTATGGAGGTCACTAGAATGAGTGACTATTTTCATTCCTTAAAAAAGTTTATCTGGAGTCACACTGTACAACTCCTGTCCAGCTAATAAGAGATGCTGTGAAAGGTTGCATTATCTGTGCACAGAAAATCCTCAGTTCAATACATAGGATTTTTAATATAAGCAATTATCAAATCAAACCAAATTATTTTATTATAAGGAAACATTCCACTCCTTAGGGCATGTCTAGTCTGCAATTTGAATGTATAGGCATGCCTGACCTAGCTTGGGCACTGAGAGCTGTGTACCTGTGGCCATGAGCTTGAGATCCTAAGCATTTATATCCTGGAGAGCTTCCACCATCCATCCTGCTGTAGCACCTACATCAATATCATTAGTCATGATATGTAACAGGTAATGTGTATAGGTTTTCCCTACTCTTAACTTTAATATGTAAGAAATATTTTTTTCTCAAAATCTACTCTCACTAACACCATACCTTTGGGCAGAATTCAATTTTTACAACCTGAAGATTGAATAATGAAAGTTTCAGTGTACTTAAAACAAAGACATTTGTGTCATCTCAATAAAAATGAGTTCAAAACAGAGTCCCCTTTTTTAAATGAGTTACTATCGGATGCTGTTTTTAGTTCATCTGCACAATACCTTGAATTTTCAAAGTACTGTACAAACATTAGCATAATTCATTATGTGAATTAATTTAATGTCAGTTCCAGAAGACATTAGATTCAGTTCAGATTGCCTACCAATATTTGAAGGTGTAAGCCCCTTCAGGTTTACTAACTGCATCTGAAAAATGAAAGAAGAGTGTTCCACTTTTGAAGTTTGTCATTTAACAAGATAAAGATGGCTTGTCTCATTATAGGTATCAAACATTATTAACAAGATATATGATCACACA
>NW_005841960.1:2387309-2396034 GCF_000455745.1 Alligator sinensis | reverse complement strand
TGTAGGGAAGCTGGATGGTTTATGGGATTGGTAATGATATATAGAATCACTGGCATTTAGCTAACTGATTCAGATTCAAAACCATATATCATTGCAATCTGATGGTCTTTTGATGGGTCTTGTGAAACAAATGAGGGACTACAAGCTGTTTATGGTAAAAGAGAAAGCATTACCATTAACTGAAAGGGTCACATCGCCCTTAGGAGTTCCAAGAATTGAATCAATTATGAGGTTAAAAGAATTTAGCCCATACTTTGTACAGATGTGCTAGTTAGAGGCAGACAAATCCAAAGAAGTGTGTTAAACCTACCTTTTGCAAAAAATAGACACAAATTCAATGTATAAGCCAGATTTAATTAATAGCATTTCTGCTTAAAGGACACTTTCATAACTTGATAAAAAGCCGACTGTGTCATTTGCTTTTGCTTCCATTATGGGCTCATTCTCTTTCTACAGCTTAAGGCTAGATGTGTAATAATCACAACTGTTGCAGCTTTAAGACTGACTGGGGAAAAAAAAATCTCCATTTAAATGAGTTACATATCTGTCACTTCTATTACAAATGGGAAATAAAAATGGTGAAGGTATGTATATACTATCACCAATTACTGGATACTTCCCAAGGATCCAAAATAGTGTTTTGTATTACCAGTTGCAAGGATAACCAGCATATAGCCAGTGAACAAAATAAACTTTGTCCTAGTTTTATGCAATCTGTTGCCCATAATAACAGATAACTACAGAGTGACATTTTTAATAGAAAACAACATAAAATGCAACAGATCTGGAGGACCAAAAAACAGTATACAATAAACAAATTGTATTCAAAGCCAGACCCCAACAAAAGATTTAACCAGAGTAAAGGAACCTCAATCCAGAATTGATTCTTCTTACTCCCTTCAGTTACTGCCTAACCGCAGAACCTAAAATGCATAGGCATCTCTGATCATTAAAGTTTACCAAGAACTTAAAATTATGCCCGTAGTCATGAAGTGAATTAGTGCCACCTTGATAGATGTTTTGTGTTTGACTAAAGCTTAAAGCTAGTGGAATTCAGAACACAGGCTTTCAGAATTCTGCTTGTATCCATTTAGGGGATATATATATATATAATGTAGGACTGCAGAATGTACAGAACAGGTTAGACTCCCTACAAAATGCCAGCAAGCTGGTAGTTAGGGCACTCTTTGTGGGAGATGTAGTTTTGAACCTCCAGGTACAGAAGGAAGGTCTGCCCAGTCACAGTGAGCATATAGTAACTACTGAGTTATTGTGTAAGTGAGGGGCACCCCCATCAACTTCTTCTATCTGTATTTTAAAAGAAAGAGTGATCCTTTTTCATTTTTTGAAAGCAAGAAGGTGGGCTCCTACCTTCAGGAAAATCTATGAATCCCAATGGGGACAGGGTGGGGTGGGGTGGGGTGGGGTGAGGAGAGAGGAGAGGTGTCTAAGCCCTAATTTTCCCTATACCCTGTTAATAACATTTCCAGCTGGGCAGTTCTTGGAGGCCACCTGCTCACCAGACTTCTTTTTGGTGAATTCCATTCTGAGGTGCCTACCTCTTTCCATGCTTAATATAAGGAGGCCAGGTACCTAACATATAATTTTGGATTCCAACTCAGCAGGGTTCAGGGACCTTGAAATACTGTATTTTACACCTAAATCCAGATGTCATTGGTTTGGCTTACACTGCAATTTGAGCAGGAAAGAGAGAGCTCAAGTTATACCAAATGACAGCAAGTTTAAAATGAAGATGGCCAAAGTTACCCATCATCTGTGAATCTGTCCCTTATCTCCTCACTGTCACAACCCAATGATTTTAGTGCCTCAGCACGATGGAATTTTCCCACCACATGAGAGTCTCTTGCACAGCAAAAGTTTTCTGCTGCAACAGAAAACCCCGGTGCAAGAGAGTGCCCGCCATTCGCATGCAAATTTGTGTCCCGCTATTGGCCAGTTCTAAATTATTCCTACGTGGCGGCTAGTAATTGGCTTGCTGGCCGTATAAAATTTTGTGCAACTTCCACCCAAGTCGGAGAACTTTGAGCACGCTGCAGAGTGCCTCTAAAGATATCTGACTTACGGCTGAGCTGATCGATAGCCTGATCACCTATCAATTCTTCTCCCCGCCGCCGAGCGCAATCCTTCGACGTACCCTTTCCCTGCCGGCTTAATTTGTGGATGGATTAGCTGGCCTGAGCCTTGCCAGCTGGAGCAACTCGTGGAGTTGTTTAAGCAACCGGACCACCTGCGTCGCAGCTATTAGCGGCGTAAGTAAAGCTTTTCGCAACCAATACGCTTTGTCTGCCTCTCCATTCACCAGCCCGCCCAAACGACCGAGCAGTTTGTATATCACCTCGAGTCAGCTCCGGCCATCCGAGACACTCACTCCCTCACATTCACACTTTGATTCTTCCATCCTTCCTTAATTCCTTCCTGGAATTCAGCGGAATTCAGAGGTCCCTTGTTCCCCTGCATGTGTTTCAGGTGTAAAAAGCAGAGTACTTAAGTGAGTGCCTCCCATTATAGATTCCATTGTACATCTTAGACTATCAACAAATAAGTAACAAAATTGCTTTTTTAAAAAAGCAATAATATTAAAGGAATTTGTTCTAATAATCACAATATCAATAACCAAGGACTAGAAATAGGTATGGACTATAGATTAACAAGGTGATCATTAAAAAGAAGTCTGCACAAGTAATCCTGACATGTATTCTTCCTTCCACAAAAACCCCCAAAACAGAATGTACAAATGACACGAGGAAGCAAACAGATATACAATATTCACTTGACAGAATGACAAGAAGTCTGAGTGTTTCTGGTTTAGGGAATAATAAATCATGAACAGTCCCAGCAGGGGATAATAAAACATCATCCTAAGTAAATTTGATTTAGTAGAAGTGAAAATTAGTGGTTTAAGCTTTCAAAACCATCTTGTTTTATCACACCAAAAAAACAAACAAAAAAAAAGCATTCCAAAGCATTCCTTTATGTATTGGCATGCGAATGAAACTGGATTACAGATATGACACAGAGATATAGTGCATTGACTTTAGTTGCCTAATCTGCTTCCATGGGGATAGGTCCAAGAACTTCATCAGAGATCTAGGGAACTAGATAGACAGACAGTTAATTAAATTCACAAATAACAGTACATTGAGGAGTTGAAAATGCTAATGAGAAAAGGAAAAAATAATCAACAAGAGATCTCTGGAGACATTAAAAATATGGCCCTGTGTTGACAAAGTGAAGTTCAATTTGGAAGGATAAGAAGTGTAATATAAAGCAAAATAATCCAGGCATTAGGATGCATAGAACTCTGTTTGCTACTGTCATTTATTAATCCCAAATCTTTCAGAATCCCTGTTCCATCCCTTCCAACAAGTCCTGAGGCCCTACTTAGCCTCCAGTGTCATATGCTTAGGCCACATTGACATATCCTCCTGGTCAAGCCTGGGACCACTATTGAGAAACAAGCCCTGATTACTTGTTCCCACTCTACCCATATCTCTACCCATAAAGTCTACCCACTCTACCCATAAAGTCTGGCCATTAGTGGGTACATCTATCTACACATTCATTAATGTGCCATAATTATGAGTTTTCATGAGGCAGTTGGATTATAATTTGGTAAGAGATGATAAGAAAGTACCATTGTCAACATAAACCCATGTACGTTTTGGGGGAAAGAGGCATCAGAACGTTACAAAGCATATTTCTTTCAGAGTAATAGTACCCCTCCTACTATGTGCTAATTTGGTCACACTTGGCAAAACCATGTAAATATGCTTCCTAGCATGAAAAAAGATGGTAAGATTTGATTCCATAGTTGAATAAAATAATGGCCTTTAAAAAAGAGGCCTTTAACTTTACATTTCAAATTCATTAGTATTTAATACAGTATTTATATTATGTAGTATAATTGTATAATACATTTATTATGCATTATAAGAGTAATTTCTGTGATTGCATGTATACACGTGTGTATGCACACATCCTCACACAGATTAATGCAGTGGTTTTCAAACTGTTCAACAAAACCCTTGGGTTCCCTGATAAGTCATCAAGGGTTTCACAAAAAGACTGGGGGAAGTAGCAGAGCAGGGTAGGAGGTGGTATGCTCTGAGGCTAAGGGTAGAGGTTCCATGGCAGAAGAAGTGATATGAAAAGGCTCCATGAATGTAGGAAGTTTGAAAATCGCTGGTCTAATGCTATTCATTGAATTTTTGAATGAGAAGTTATCATTATTTATTAAATGTTAGATGCCAAAAACATTTTGCTAATTAAATTCTGTACGCATAATGCAATTTGAAAAGTTTAGACACTTCAAATTTAATGTAGATTTTGGGGGGGTGGATTTTGAAGAGGTACAAAAATATAAGTGGGTATCCCATTTCCACTGACAATTCATTCCTATTAAAATACACGTATGTGTACTTCATTATACAATTTCAGTTCAGAAAGTTAATATTTGACAAAATTATTATCAGCTCAGAGCAGGATTTTTTGGGGGGGAGAGGGGTTAATGAGAAGTATATAGCTAGCCAATTTTACAGGTAGTGCTATTAACTATGCCTCTAAAGAAATATAGCAAACAAAATATTAGTTCTTATTTTTCAATCAAGACCAATCCTGTTCCCTTAAAAATCAATATCAAAAACTGTCATTGACTCCTGTGTCAGTAAGACTGGCAATACCAGCTCATTTTTTCATAAGGGGATAAATTAGAGCCTCACTTAATGTTATTTACTTGCCCTTATTTTTCTTTCTTTTTCTTCTTTTCTTTTTTATAATTAGTAAATTAGCTTTTATCCCTTCCAAGGCAAAATATTGTTTAGATGCCTAATGATGCCACCTCCATAGCATCATTAAGTTACTTGATGGAGGATATGATTTATGTATGCTGCAGTAACATTTACTCCTGGGGACCTTTACAAAGCAGCAAAAGGAAGATTTTGTTCCATGGTAAACAGGACTATAATGATGGACTATTAGTTTTGGATGGCTGACATTTGATTTTCTGGAGGGGGGATTTCATTAAAAAAAATGTAAACCTTTATTATTATACAAATATTAAAAACAAATGGTGAAGGGGCAAAGATATGTGTCCCTCCCAGGAGGTGAGCCTGAAATACATGTAGGAAAAAACACCTTGTCACTGGAGAATAAAACTCCTTCTCCCGTGCCCCTCATGGATTTACACATGTAAGATGAGCAATCTGTCTTCCACTTTGCACAGGGCCCTGTCTATGGCCCAACAGGACACATACTGGTTCACATTTTGTTGCAAGGGGAAATGTCCAGATTCTAAATATGATGTGCCTGAAGCAGGAAGGAGGTGGAAGAGTTGGAAGGCATCCTCAGAGTCATCCCCTGTGAGCTGATTTCTGCAGCTTTTCAGAGTTGCCATCATGGCCTGATCCAGCAGGAAATTGTCCAGGCAAATCATAGTCCCCTTAGCTGCTCAGTACATGATAGAGAAGATGTACACAGTGTCAGATAAGTCCAAGTCCAGAATGCCAATGAAGGTGCTAAGGACAGCAAAGGTTTTACTATAACCAAAGGCAGTCCAGGAAGGTATGGAAGAAAGTCTCCTCCACCTGTTCCTTGTAGAAAAGGCAGGCCGCTGATGACACTGGTCTAACCAGAGGGCAAAAGTTCCCATGGCCAGGTCCCATTCAGCAACCAGAACTGGCAACTGCAAGTTCACTTGTTGATGGGCAGTTTGTTTAGGGTGTACCAGGCCGGGGGAGTTTGCTGTGCTGCTGCTGCCACTACACACTACCTACAAATCATGTCAGGGTCCACGTTGGCGTCATGTACTTTGACTTTTCATGTGCCTTCCCAGACTGGATCTCAAGGCAGATCCAACTACTGTTCTTGTTCGGTATGGGGAGGGACTGCCACTCTAAGTGCAGTCCACAGCCAGAGAAAGAGCCAGTGATAGAAGGGGTGTGTCTAGTGAGCTGCTATCGAAGGAGGCTTGTCATGTGAGGAGGTGATATTCTACAGCAACAAGTGTATCCTTGGGGAGTGGACAAGATCTAGGTGTACTGAGTTGACTCAAAGAGGTTGCATGCTTGATGGCATACAACTGGACCAAGTAAGCAATCAGGATTCCAGAAGTAAGGCTCAGTGACCCCTACTGCAAGTCCAATTTATGGACCAGGGGTTCCTACAACAGCTCTAGAAATTGTAGATGCCTGCCCTGGGGTCTCAATTAGAAATAGGCCCACCAGTCCTGGGAGAGGCTGCAGTAGAAGGGCAGCAGGGCATCTCAGCCAAGGCAATTTGGATCCAATAGAAAAAGTTCCCAGTCGAGGTTAAAGTCCCCCACCTGAATCAGGTAAGCAAAGGTCATCTATTGCCAGGGGAGGTATTCTGCAGCAAAGAGCAGATGCTGAAGGGCTTTCAGGCAGAAGGTGGCCTCCCTTCCCATCAAGTTGATTAGGCCCTTACCTCCACTGCCTGTGGACAGTTATTGAACAGCTTGCTTGAGCCATTGGTGCCTGTTAGAGAAAAAGTCCATGAGGCACTTCTAGAGCATTTTGAGCAGGGCCATTGGTGGGTCCAGGATGGCCCACCTGTGCCACAGAGTAGCAGCTGCTATCATGGTGCTAGGACAAGTCCCCGAGTAGGTCTGGGGCTGACTACTGGCCCAGGTGCCCGCCCAACAGTAATGTGTCATTTCTGGCCCAGTTGATACAGGCTGAAGAGGCATTCTTGTAGGCCTACTGACCCTTAGTAAGGAATAGATGTGACCCTCAGTGCTCACAAAAACAAGTAGTCACATCATTGGCATACATTTTTACCTTAACTGGGAGGGCACGGGCTGAGACTATGAGAGAGAGAGAGAAAGAGAGAGATCCTTATTTTTAAGTAATCAGTGACTGGTACTCAATGACCAACTATCATAAGTAATTATTTTGTTACGGTGTAGTTAGCTTGCAATGTTTGTAAATCACTGGAATTCTGTGACGTATTGAAGTTAGTATTTTAGTGCTCACCTGAAAAAGGGGCCACTTTGCAATGCCATAATAGAACTTAACACATACCAAACTGCTTGAATGCACGTCTGCTTGCATTTTAACCATACTTAGTAAGTGTCAAGTTCAACATATGACATGATTTTTAGTAAATAATGATCAATTATGCTCTAAAAACATAATGCAATTTTTAGATAAATGCAATTTTTGGGATTCCAGCAGCACATAAACATATTCTTTCAGTTTGAGTTGTAAACTCTCTGATTCTCCAATGCCTACATGCTTATTTGCAATATTCCAGAGATGAAGAGTAAAAGGAATATTTACATTTCAACTTTGCTTAATAAAGAGCTCACATCTTTTATTCCCTGTTCATACTGGGAAATACTAGAGAAAGTTTCTTCCAAATTGATGCAGCTAGGCAATTTTGCCTGGTTGGCAGAAGAAAGTATATTTATTTTCAATATTTCTGTATCACAATATTGCCTTTATATGCTAGGGGTTCTATAGTGTCCTATGAATAAGAGGAGTCATGATTTTTTAACTAAATAAGGCAAACATTTTTGTACTACAGAACTTGACAGGTACATATTCTTAACATTGATTCAACTTATGAAGGACGTAAACAATAAACCTTAAATCTAAATGCTTATTAAGTTACATGGTGTAGAAGTATACCTTTTAAAAGCATTTCCTCAAAACTATTACCTTAAGCTCTGATTAGCTTACTAAGCAGACAAGCTTCATTGGGCATCAAGGCTACTTAGCCCTTTTCAAGTGGAGCTTACACTACGACTACGGTGAGCTTTCCTAGTAGTAACTCTGTTATGCTAATAAAAGGCAAAGCTTTCAAGAATGATGCACTACAAGGACATGCAACCAATCCTACTGTACACTTTGGATATGTTAAAATATAAGCAAGTTTCTGGGGTATAGTGTGAGGGGGCTTTGATCTTTTATACACACACAGATAAAGACCCAATCAGAAGTGGTATGAATGCAATTACTATTTATCCAGTACTATTTAGAGTAAAGAACAGCAAAAAATTAGATTACTAGGTACAGTATATGTCATTTTCTATATAAAGGGGGAAAATTGACTAGTTACAAGTACTAAAGACTTCCTTCTGTTAAAGTAATGATATGGCTGTGACTCTAATTCTCTCTCCCTCTGAACCTTGGTTAAAAGCCTGCTTCCTATAGACTCCTCCTCCCTAACACTTGATGCTAGGATCACTCTCTTCACTCCCCCACTTTCCCACATTCTCCTTTAGAGGAGAAAGTAGTTCATCACAGCTGTCCAAAGTTAGTACTAACTCCAAAATGTCTTATACTAAGAGCTATAAATGATTACTTTCCATTCCTTAATGAAAATGCCCAGAATATGTTTTCTTTAGCAAGACACTCTCAACTGAAAATTTTCATAGAAACAATCATTTTAATAACATTAGGTCCAGCATGGAATTGGGGTCAAAACCAGATAAGAATGTTTTGGTGGTTAGGACACAGCTAATTAAAGAGACCCAGGGCCTTGTTACACTTTGCGCTATTCAAATGTTGATCGGTATTAGTGCTAGCTCAGGTTTGGAGTACTCACACCTTAAGGCTAAAAACCTTCTCTGACTGCCCCCCCGCTTGCAAGCCTGTGACATGCCACTAGAGGGCTGGGACACAGAGGCTGGACTAAGAGCTATAGCTGTGAGTTGCCACTAGGTGGCTGGTGAGCTAGGACAGGG
>NW_005841960.1:2366010-2387295 GCF_000455745.1 Alligator sinensis | reverse complement strand
CTACTCTAGGTGGGGGGAGGTAAAATGGGTTTTGGGGGATGGAAATATAACCTGGGAGATAGAGAGTTAATGGGATGGGGGTTGGGTAATTAAATGGAAGGTAGAAAGGAAATGGGGGTGGGGAAGGGTAGTGAAATGAATGAAGTCAGCCACTGAAGCATAGAATTAAAAAAAATTTGAAAAGGGATTTAAAAAGAAATAAAGAAGTAAATTAAAGAATATATCACATTTTAATAACTTGGGATTTCAGATTGGGGTGTGGGGGATGCTGGTCATGCTTTCTGGGGTGGTTGGAGGGTGGGAGCAGTGAAGGAAGGTGCTTTTGAGGGAGCTATTATCCCTGTCCCAGGAAGAAAGCCCCATCTTGTAAGGACCTAATATGGACCCCTGCCTCCATTCCCCAGGGCTCAGGATGGTGTGAGAAGTCGGGGAGGGGTTGGGTATTGAGCGGTTGCTGTGATGAACCAGAAGCTGGGGAAAAAAATGTGTCCCCATTGCCCACTGTGACCATGGGCTGCTGGGAGTGGGGAGGAAGCTCCAACCTCTGGGTCTCCTCCCTGGGGCTTGCTCAGTGGGAGGTGGTGAGCACTGAGAAATCACCAGGATGAGCTGGAGGATCGTGGAGAAATGTACTCCCACTGGCTGTATATGCCTGGGGTCTGGGAACACTGTAGCTGCAGTCCTTGCCACTCCCCTGTACAGTCTGGGGTGGGAATGCCCTATCCATCCCCCTGCCCTGCTCCCCCCTCCCCAGCTCCCACTCCTAGACCAGTCTCTGCCCTGAAACCTGGCTGACCAGCCTCCAGATAGGGAAAGTTGTAATTAACTGCTTGTAACCCTGGTTCTTCTGAAATCAACAATGAAGTCTGGTGTCTCAGTGAGGAGGGCTTGCTGGAGCGAGGCCAGTGTTGGGGGCTTTCTGGGGATGGCCAGGGATCTCCTCCACTCCCTGTGGGGGGGAGGAGGGGGGACGGGACTGGGCACTGAGTAGTCACAGGGTTGAGTTGGGGGTTGGTAGGGAAACATACCCCCACTAGCTGCACTGGCCACAGACAGCTGGGGAAGGGCAAAAGCCATGGCTACAGTACCCACTGTGGCAGCAGTCCCTGCTCCTCCACTGAGTGGCCCATGATAGGAAAGCCTGATCCAGCCCCCTGCCTTGTTCCCCACACCTCCCAACCCCCACTTCCAGACTGGTCTGTGCCCTGTGACCTGGGCAGCCAACCTCAACGCTGATAGGAGCAGCCATGGGAAAATTTCAGTTATCCACTGGTAATGCCATTCTTCTGAAAGGGTGTTTGGTGGTTCAGTGCACAAAGCTTGCCAGACCAGTGGCAGGTCTGAGAGCAATATGGGGCTGGGGACTCTGGGGCTGGAGGGGTGAAGTTCCACTGAGTGTCTCTTGGCAGTCTCCTCACCCCTTCAAACAGACAAAGCAAGGGAAAGATGCTGTCTACACTTGGCAGCCAGCCCCTTTTCATTTCCCTTTCTCCTTCAGGTCCTCTCCCTATCCAAGGGATCTCTCTCACTCCAAAACTTTTCAACACCCCACCATCCTTGTTTATAAATATGGCACAGTGAGGAGCAAGCAAAGGGTTTCCGGGCAACGGGCAGACAGATGGGAGACTCAAGGAGGCAGGGTGAAGCTAGTTAGTCTGGACAGCTTTGAGTACAAGCAGTGATGTTTTTTGGGCACAACTTCTGCACTGGAACAGGCTCATATGGCAAGACATCATCAGTGGCTTCTTTCAGTGCTAGGTAGTCTTCTAGTGAAAGAAAGCTGTAGCACAGCCATAGAAAGTTTTCAAGAACAGCCTGCAGGTTATGTGGGATTTCCAATCATTATCACTCAGGGTGCCAAGAACCTGAAACTGGGACAGGAAAGAAGAGTGTCCAACAGCAGGCAAACGTAACCACCCTCAAACTAGGGTGCAGAGACACCTGAAGCCAAGACCCACTTCCCAAAGCCCCAAGCCCCTCCAAGCCCCCATCCACCACATTTCAAAACTTCCAAGCACAACACTAGTCAAACACCAGCCATCCTTTCCCACAGTCAAACCCTGTCTTACCAGTGAGATTTTCTGCTGAGTTCTTGATGTCCCTCTTATCAAAGCTTTCTCAATCCTGTCCTTGGTTCACCTCCTAGGTCCCCTGAGTCCAAGGTTCAGCAACAGGGCTCAGGAACAATGTCAAAGAGGATATCAAGTCCTCAGAACAAGCAAGCATAGCAACAAGTGGCTGTTCCTGAGAGGAGGCTACCTCATTGCAATCTCCCTCTTCCTCATCATAGTATTCATAGTAGACAGGGCCTGAAGTTGTCCACTTCACTGTGTGGTAAAGAGCAAAACCATTGTCCGTTTCCAGGATCTCAGCAAGCAAATAATGAAATAGGATCAGGGTTCTAGCTTCCCTGGACACCCTGTTAGTGTCCCTCTCCCTCGTATAGGGGGATTTTAGGGACTTTATTTTGGTCCAGATCTGAATCCATACTCACTGATACACCCATGCCACCGTCTGCACCACAATCCTTTCATAGATGGCCTGATTTTGCCTTTGGCCTTTGGTGTTCTCCTCTCCCCAGATTGTCATGAGGTTCAGTGCCTCACCACAGCTCCAATTAGATGCCTGCCTGACAGTGTCTGGTGGCGGTGGGGGCAGGGGGCATCCTTTGGCTCAAGCTGGAGAAGATGGGTGATTCGGAGGTCAAGGAAACATTTCTGCTTGCTAGTTGGCATGTGCTCTTCAGGCTGTTTACATAGGGTTGAAGCTCTGGGGGCGGAAAAGTCATACTCTTGGGTCTGTAGATGGACTTGACTTGGTACTAGAACCATCCCCTGGCCAGTAGAGTTCAGGGGTTGTAAAGTTTGTCCACAAAGAACAGGAGCATGAGGGAGGGGACACTGCATACTGGGATGCTGGAGAACTGCAACCTGAGCAACTCATCTGTGGGGAGTGATCACACTATGGAGCATGAGCTGGGTAACAGATCAAAGAGAAACCTGCTCTAGAGTGATGTAACTTTAAGCCACCTAAAATGTGCTTAAAACTAGTTTCAGGTGTTAATGTGAAGACAATCCCAGGATTAAGAGCTCTAGGAGTCACCTTAAATTAACATCTGCAAGGCTCCCAGATTCAAGTGTCTGTTTTATCCACTTCAGACCCAGGACTTGAGCTGGCAAGTCTCACATCCCAACTTCATCTGAACTGGGTGTGTTTTTATTTGTAATTACTTTGAAAGGTCATGAGGTGATCCTAACATGGAATGAGAAAAGTTTTTCTGGGATGGGGAAAACACTTCCCACTCACCTCTGTTCAAGGCAGAAAACATCAGCCTAAAGAACAGACAGATGCTTTCCTACCACATTCTTCCTCATTGTTTCCAACTCTTAGTTTCTTGTAATATCTGAGATAGTTAACAAGTTTTTCAATGAGCCAAACTCTAAAATCAAGAGATTGTGAGAATCTGTTTTCATTTTTTAAATGCATCCTATTTTGTTAAAGATTTTAAAAGAAAAAAAACAACATAATCATGGTACTTTGTGTCCTATCTGGTGACTTTTGAGCACTTAGTTTTAGCAATCCTGAGAACCCAAAGGCTCCAAATAAGTAAAAAGGACTGTATTGCACCATGGAAGGACACAGGATGACATTGTTTTGGTCCCAAGGAGTATATGAATTTCTGCATAAGATCTTTGAAGAGCTCTACATGATCTTATAGAATGTTATTATTAAGATAAGTAGGATTTATGAACATGACTAATATAATTTGAATTTGTCCTTTAGATTAAGGGATAAGAAAAAAGTCTTCATGGAAGTATCTCTTACTGATTTTTCACAACCTTGTACATTGAAGATGATCCTTTTTTGTGGGTGGAAAAAGAAAATTAACATGTTTAAGTAAAATAGAACAGGTTTTGCCCAGCAGCTTTTTGATGAGATGTAATTCTCTGAAGTAGAAAAATCAACATGTACAATGTAGTACCCCTAATTAGAGAATTGATGCTAATTTGTAATTTGGGAAGGTGGCTGCCCACTCTACAGCTAGATTAATGTGTACTGATATAACATGACAAAAATAGGATCATTTGCCATGCTCCCTAATTGTTACTACAAAAAAGGAAGGTGACTTATAGTCCTTCCAGGATGTTGCTAAACCACAGCCATGTGACTGAATAGTAATTTGTATCCTACATAATTTAGTAATCAACCAGAAAACCAGCATGCCAGAAAAACAACCAAGAATTTGGTAAAGCTGAATTTGGGACAGAAGTGTATGAGATTAATCGATTGTTGCGGTTGAAAGATAAGTTTCATAGACAACCTAAAATTATTTTTTCCTCAAGTTACAAATCTACTGGTTAAGGAGAAAGAGCTGAAGGAAACTGGGAGGTAAAGTTGATCCTTCTTGGGTGCTGCAGTGAAAGATTGCAGTTCAAAAGATAATCATCTTTAGGTGTATCCACATGTGCATTAATGCACAAAAGTTACAGTGCATTAATTTTAGTACCTGTAACAACAGGTATTAACTCTATGCACAGTAACTGGTGCTACTCTGCAGTAGCACTGATGCACACATTTTAAGTGATGCTGATGTTCAGTAGACTAATTTTACTGTGCATTAGCACTGCTTTTGCTGGGACATGCTAATGTTCAGTAGAATTAGTCTATTGCACATCTAGCATGTCATGCAGATGCACCCTTTAACTCTCTCAATCAAAAGGAATCTTATAAAAACTTGTTGGCAGTACATATTTATACACCAGGGAAGGTAAAGAAATCAGATAAGTGTCTATTAAGGATTTCATTGAAACTTGCATCCTATCCTGTATCATATACATAATAATGTAACTCAAGATGGCACTACAAAAAATATCCAGTAAAAGATGATCATCAAAAATCCATATCCTTCCTCCCAAAGTGGTCACCTGAATTTGATTATTAACCTAATGATGATTGGACAAAATGCCAAGTGATTGCAGCTGACTGTGGTTGGAATAACCAGTGTTATGGAAAGAATAGGGGAGGAGAGTGGGGATGTTCAGGGACAATTGCATGAATCCCTGCATCATTGTTTGCCCCACTGCCACTTGCCTCACTGCTGCTGCCACTACTGCTATTAGGTCCAGATGTGGCCCATGTGGAGCCCTGTGTGGGTATACATGATATTGATGCCTCTGACTTAGCTTATTCCTGAAGCAATAAACACACAATTGTGCTTACAAATTAATGTAGTGGATTGAGGCTAAATGATATTTGATTTATGATACAGCCCAAAAGTAATTCCAGAAATTGCATAGTAGCCACTAATATAAGAAATGTCCTTAAAGAAGAATTTGCAAGAATCTTTTTTAACCTACCTGCATATACCATATGAAAGTATTGCATACTGTACTGGGCATTTAAAGTGAATGTGTCAACCCATGATGCAATATGGCCCAAAGTTTGATACTAATACAAAAACATATTAGCATTGCATCATCCTGCTTTGAGGAATTCTCCTTAGGTAGGTTGATAGAAGTGGGTTGCTCAAATATTTTTCCATAAAAGTTAAAATAGTCCTTTTTTATGTGTGCCAGCTACAGGGAGGAAGTAACATCTACATCTCATTTTTCTTGCTTTAATTGTTGGACCTACCTCTGTTGCTTCTAAGATTCCAGCTTCTGAATGAAGCACAGGAAAAATCTTAGTAAAGCAGGCTGCTTTATCCACATAGAAAGTACTATTGACTTCAGTAAAGCAACATGTGCACATAATCCACAAAGGATTGAGGCCTGTGGTTAGAGCACTATGATAGATAAAAGTACAGGCAAGAAGGGAACATACATAAACATATGTTTGAAATTTTGGACTAATTGTTATGGGATCCTTATCATGCTTAAGCAGGGACACTATCACTAAGAACAATCAGTTGTGGATCACTTGCTGCGTAATTTTCACATGGCTGGAAACATAAAAACTAAGTTTAAAAACATTTTTTTGGTGCTAGCTACTAATATAGACTCAAGATTATACTCATATTAATAGACACCTTAATTCCTTTAATCAGGCCCAAGTGCAGGGGGGCTAGCCCCCCAAGTATAGGGGGACTAGACCTGATGACCTGTAAGATTCCTTCCAGCCCCTAACAGCTATGAAACTATGAAATTGTTGAGACAGAGAGATGGTGGACTAGCAAAAGAACACTCTTTTGGAGTTGTAGCAGGGATTAAATTTGGTTTGTGTATTACCAGACATTAAGTTTACAATTTAGGAATTTTCTATTTAAATGCTTAAAGTGTTATGTCTGTTATACTTTTCATTCAAATTTTCCTTATTTCTGAATACTTCAATTTAATTAAGTAATGCCACCTAGGAAATAATATTCACCCTGCAAATATACATTTTCCATGGTTTATAAAAGCTCTGCTTTTGTTTATTACAGGAAAACAAATAAAAGCAAGCTTTTTTTACAATACAAAAGAAATGGTTGATGTTTTGAGCCAAGACAGACTGCTTTCATCTGCTATACACCATATACACTATAAATTCATGTACTTTCCCATGCTGAAATCTTTGTTAAAATGCATTTACCTCAAACTCTGCTGAAATACATCTAGAAAATAAGCAGACTAGACAGAAACTAATTTATTATTTATAGACAAGGTTCTCTGAGCCTTTCCAGCAACACAAAATAGCAGTATAGGTGCATTATATGACCTGATGTGGAACCATGGAAGCTGTTCATAGTTCATACTTCAATTTGCATGTGCCACAAAGCTTAACTTCTGGTCAGTAACCAAAGCTATATTGTAATTGAGCAAAACCACACACCTTTGGGGCATTTTTTCAAAATTTGTATAAACAGGTACATAGAACCAAGGGATGCTTTAATCTTATTCATGACAGAATTAACACAATATATAGAATTTGTAACTAGAGTTCTAAAGCCATTTAGCAATTACACATGGATTTTAGAGCCACATACAAAAACATGAAGGTGAACCTCTGAAGAGAAACAGAGCTCTGGTACAAGCAAGTATGATTTTGTTAAGGTGGAGGGTGCAAAGACAGGAAAGAGATAGACGAGTTTCATAAGGCCTTAATATAAAGGTCTGTTGTTTTTTCTTTTTAAATGAACAATAGGAAATGGAGATAATTACCATTGAAGTTAGAGCTAAAAGGACAATTTTTACACAGATAAAGATCACACTTTGTTACAAGTTGTCAAAGTAGAAGTGCAGTAACATTAAAATTATCTAGCAAGTGTCAGTACATCCAAGCATTCATGGTGCCTCTGGGCTTTTAGAGGCATCCTCAGTTTAAGCAATGTGACTTTTTGCATGATGACCTTAACAGTATTTATAATGTCTCTAAATAAAAGTTAAGGGGCTGAAGATTAATGCCTGAAGAATTGTTTAATGCCAGTTATAAATAGCAAAAGACATAGGATTTGCATGACTGCAGTCATACTCATCTAAGCAGTGTTAATTACTGTATAACTTTTTCAGTATTGGGATCCTCACTGCTAACCTCTTCCATGGACAGCTAGCATACATGCAGACAATGCAATCCTGTGATCCAGGAGCAACCCTGGAATTCGATTTATATTGGAATGTCAGAATTAAAGGATTCCATTTCTGAAAGTTGTTTCAAACTCCACCCTCTCGTTTATCCAGATTAGACCTTGGCAGAAATTGTAACCCTAACTTACAAAACTTGAAGATTTAATATGTTTGCCCATTTTACACTGGAACAGAAACCAAGACTTTGAAAGTTTTCACAAACAATACAGTCAAACAAACCTTCCTGATTTAGAGAAAAAGACTTGGCCCAGACCTTAGAAAAGTGCTATGGCCCATAGCTAGGTGGTTACAAAGGGTAAGAAATTTTATTGTGACTCTAAGAAGCATTACCCAGTTAAAACTTTGGAGACATTTCTACTTTCCTTGAAAAGTCAGAGATTCAGCTAATCTTCATCTTCCAAATTTTTATCCAAAAATTAATAAGATGTGTCTGGAGTGAGAATGCACATTTCAGGAGATTAAAAATGAAAAGGAATCTTATAAAATGTAATAGTTCATGTTCATATTTTCTCATAGAATACTGATAACTGTTTGAATACTATCTTAGGATCCAAAGCCTAGTTTTGAGTCCAAGAGTCTGGTTCTCTGCCTTGTCACCCAATGTATAAGTTTGTGCATGATAACAATACCTGTGACTGTACCACCCGCTTCCTCAGTCTTCCTAACATCTGAGCAGAGTACCAATCTGGTCGATACTATACACCAGGGGTGTTCAGTTGACAACCTATGAGCCACATAAAGCCTACCAGGGGTTAAGTTATGGCCCCCAGTCTCCTGAGTCTCTTGCCCAACTACTACTCTCCTGCATTGCTCTGGCTGCAGCAGCAGCCCCAGGGGGTGGGACAGTATAGCACCACCTGGCCCTAAAAACTTAGGTTCACATGGGCACATAGTGTAGTGGGGCTGGGGGGGTTGCAGGGTGGGGTGAGGAGGAGGGGAGACATGCACATGGTGTAACAGTTGAAGGCATCTACATAACATACTGCCTGGATAACCCATGGCCCACATTGGTGCAGCCCATTGAGTGTTCAGCAAGAAGTTGTATATCTCTACAACACATTATATTAGGCAAAGCAGAAAATAGCACAAAGAGATATAGTAATAGAAGAATAAATTAAGATGTTTCCTAAGGACAAAATCCCACATGCATGGAGAAGTTTATGGCATGGAATCCTCTAACAGCTCTCTCCGGCGTTCCCTGCAACATACCAGTACTATCTTGAAAACTTTCACCAATTAGGGAGAGGTAGCACAGGGTATAGCTTTTGGTACATGCATAGCTGGAGATGGTTTCTGAGAGAAATACATTAAAAAGATGGTGTTTTATATTTATTTATATTAAAATATATCATAAAATACCATATAATACCATACAAATGACCCAAGTACAGAAAGGAGAATGTGAGAGATGTATTTCTCTTTTCTCCAGACTCTTTAAGATTTTCCACATTTAAGCTTCAAACTTTTAATGAATTGCATGCAGGAAGATTCAATTCACTGGGGTTATGTGAAGGTGTTCACTGACATGGACTTTGTATATCATCAGGATATCTGTATCTTAGGTATTTTAATGGCCTCCATTTCTATAGCACTGAAGTGAACTTCAGGAGTTTGGAAGCCTTCCACTATGGTTGATGGATCGATACAATAGATGTGAAGTTTTATTTTGCCTCGTTCCTCCTAGTTCATAAAGACAAAAGTTCTTGATTCATGGAGTGTCCCGTGTCCAGCATGTTGCAGTATGATATTGAAGCATTTCATTATTGTTCTTTTTTTTTTTTGGCTGCCATTAGGTTTTAGGTAGCCAGAGCTAGCAATTATTAGGAGCTCCTTATGCAGCAAACCGAAGCTGAAGCTTGCTACTAACTGAAGCAAGTAAGTTACGGTAATCAAAAGTTCATTTGAGGCAACAAAACCAAACCAAACAAAACAGTACGAATTCAGTGAATTTATATCATAAAATGTAGAAATATTCAGAATCACTTTAAATATTTGGCTAACTTCTCCTTTCTCCCCTCTCCCCATTATTTTATGAGGTTTTGTGTTATTTTAGCTATATTTGGAAATTACAACCTAAATTCTCTGGAGAATATATTTACACTACCTGGAACACTGAAGTCTTGATCACTAATGGGTACCTTTAAGTGACAGCACAAGCAAAATAAGTCAAAAGTGTCACCACACAAGATATTAGTATTATTCAATTATGAGAAGACTCAATTCTCATGCATCATGCACAGTAATTATAGATGTAAGAATGCAAGGGGTGTGCCTCCCATAACAACAAGAATAAAAGATAACTAAAACGAGATATTTTTTAAGTGCGAGAGTCAACTAATATTTAAGCTACAAATTCATTCCTTTACTGAATACACTCCTACATAAATATGCCTGTTTTTGGACAGTCTAATATTAGTCATAATTCACATAGCTGGGGTGATTTACTATGAAAATGTTATGCAAGATGCTAAACAACTGGAGAAATGGGTGCTATTTTGAAGAAAAAAGTAGAGCTACAATAGCAGACATGGATTTCTCCTTTAAAAAGCAGAATAGAAAAAAGTAGAACAAAATTCAGACCTACCTCAATTTGTTAATCTTACTCTGAAGTCATCTCACTTATTCATCAAGTTGGGTTTAATACAAAGACTCCCTAAGGTAGAAAAGCAATGAAACTGCTAATGGTATCCAAAAACATTTTGCTAACCTCAGGCTACTTGGGAAATAAGGTGTAGCTTAACTTGTTTTATTGTGAAGTAATTATTATAATTTACACTCTGGGATGGTATACAGTACAAGCTGTAGCCAAATGCTTTTATTCTCCTGGGTCCAATTATCTCATGATAATCATGCCTGTTGGTGAAACAGTTAGTTTTAGTCAAAACCCCACAAAGTCAGGTAATATGGCTACTTTCACATGGAAAGGAACTGACAAATATTTTATCATCTTTGGGTACTATACTGGAAGTATAGGCCTTGATAAGTAACAATAAGATAGAGTTCTTTTCAAGAGTAAAAGAATCCAAGTACATTTCTGTGGTTATTTTTAGTATAAACCACTATTTATATGGCATTCTTATTCAGATGGAAAGTTTTACTTCACGTGCTATTTCCGGTGAAGGTTATTTTCTACAGAAGGTAGTTTACTAACAAAAAAGATTTGAAAAAATAAACCTTTCAAAATTTATATTTTTAGAGAAGACAGTGAATGCTAAGTCATATCACTTTGTGAGAGAAGTGGCATGCAATGCAGCTTTCTTGGACATAGACAAACTAGAGGCCTATGAGTGTCAGTCACTTGTGTTATTTCGAAGGCCTGCAAAATCATTTAGGGCTTATTAGAATTTTTCTCGTGTCCAGGCTTTGTCTGAATTTCAGTACAGAAAGCTGGGCGAAGATTTGCATTTTAGAGCAGTGTTTTTAGCTTTAAAAAAATAAAGAAGAAGAAGAGTAATTTCAAAAAACAGTTTAACTGTATATCCTAGTTTTCAGATTTTATACCAGTTTTTGACCTTATATCATTTGAAAGAGCTATGAACTGTAAGCTATGGGAATTTGTTTCGTGGTGGAAATGCCATCTCTTCTCAAACATCCACACAACAGATTCCATACAGCAGTGAAGTCACATTATCCACTTAGTTTTAAATAAGTTAACGGAAATCCATTTTGCATTGAATGCATTTTTTTTTTTTTTTTGCTTTTCACACAGAAGAAGATGATAATTTTTCCCCACTATTTCTATGGGAAGTTGAGCCTGATCAGCAGTATTATCACGTCTTGTGAGACTTGCATTATTGCATTATTAGTCGTACAGTTCCTTTCAAAATGCAGTTTCCTATATCATCTCACCTGTGTTCAAGTATGGGAATAAAGAGAGTTAAATCGGAAAGTATGAGATAATTTCTCATTGCTGTCTAGAAAATAAGTGAAGATCAGTTTGGCTAACCCAAATTCAAATCCTTCTCTATTATATATATTTGGTTTTGTCATAAAAAGATCCTGTTATTCAGCACTGCAGATTTAAATTTTTTATCACTCAGTAGCAACCCTTAATTTATGGCCAAAGTTAAACACATAGAACATACCATCTTCTCAAGAGCCAAGTGTGGTATGATAGCCTCTAACTAGCACTGTCATATCCCTGAAACAGATGTGATTATTCCAGATACATCACAAGGGCAAAACTCTCTAAAAAGAAGGTGAGGAATAATGGAGTAAAATTAAAGAATATACTGTAAACAGGAATAGGGAACAGTTTGTTGTCCATTTCTTCAGATAAGTCAGTTCTTCAGATAGGTCCAGATGTGTCATAATCATGTTTTATTTATGACTTGTATTAGAGGGAGGGGAAATCGTTTAAAGAAGTTCATTTATATAAGTATATATAAAATGGTACAGATTTTAGGAAAGATCTTTTAAGAAAGACATGTGACTTCTGAAAAACTTACAAGAAACCAGAACTAACATACTATTTACTGTACTTTAGAAAAAATATATGTAAAACCAACACAGTTTTTTTGTCCTAACATGACCCTCAACTAACTCAATGCATCCATATGAACATGCACATGTGATTTGCAGCACTTTTATCCATTTGAAACACTGCATACAAGGCTTGAGGACAGAGTGGGTCCACATGTGCCTCCAGGGTGTGTGTGCCCCTGGACTTACCAGTGGCAGAGGCAGCAGCAGATCCTTCAGGTAAGTGGGGTAGAGGGCCGGTACACCTGCAAAGGATCTGGGGGGGGGGGAGCCCCCCGGAGCCCTCTTAAGTGAGCCGGCAGGGAGCCGTGCTCCCTAGTCGCACATAAGAATAGAGCACACAAGCAGGCATACTCTGTGGGGCGCAGGCAGGGAGCAGGCTATGGGGAGGACTTCCCACGCCCCCCAGGCAAGTGGGGACTGCCCTGAGACTGATCCCTGGGGCAGCAGTTGTGGCCATCCCAGGAGCCAGGGATCTACCTCATGGGAGGGAGACATAGGGAGTGGGGCAGCCTGCAGGCTCTTCCAGGGAAAACCGGAGTAGCTCTGATTGGCTGACTGAGCCCAGAGCCACCTGATTGGCTGCTGGGCTAGCACAGGAAATTCAAACTCCAGCCCTTAAAAGCCTCAATTTGGTCAAGCCTCGGGCAATAGGGGTTTGAGGACAGAATGGGCACATGTGTGCCTCCAGTGCTCATGTACCCCCTGGACTTACTAGCAGTGGAGGTGGAGGTAGCGGCAGATCCTTCAGGTAGTAGAGTGGAGGGCCAGCACAGCTGCAGAGGATCTGGAGGGAGAGCCCCCTTGAGCCCTCTTAAGTGAGCCGGCAGGGAGCTGTGCTCCCAAGCAGCTCACATGAACAGAGTGTGCAAACAGGCATGCCCTGTAAGGGTGCACCTGCATTTGAGCAGGCATTCGCACAAGGCAGGCACACAGAAGTAGACAAGAAGGAACACCCAGCAGGAGAGTGATGAGGACTTGTAGCTCTGCAGCTAAGGTAAGGACAAAAAGTGCTGCTGCTAGGGACCCTGCCCTGATGGTGCCGCCCACCCATGGCTCCTCGGAGGTCTCCACCCAGATGAAGCCCTGCCCCCCTGTCTGTAGGGGTGGCCTGGCGGGAACCCTGCCATTGGGGGTGGGAGGGGAGAGTGGGAGACCCCTCACTTGTCCATCTTGTGTCCACCTTCAGGCCTTGGAGGAGCAGGTGAGGGAACTCTAGGAGGCAGTGAGAAGGCTGAGGGGGATCAGGGACGATGAGGCTGTGATTGATGGGTATTTCCATTCTTTACAGCTCCAGATGCCTACGGGTGAAACCCCATGAGAGGGATCTGCAGCAGAGGAGTGAAAGATGATCACTTCCAGACCCAGGCAGCAGAAGCATCTGGGGAACAGGTATGGGGCCCTGGCAGCCTTGGTGGAGGAGGCAGCAGAGGAGGATGCAGAAGAGGTGGTCCCTGCAACCCCCACTGGGCAGGCTGGGGGACCGTTGCCCAGGCAGAAGAAGAAATGCTGGGTTATTGTGGTGGGTGATTCAATCCTGAGAGGCATGGAGGTGCTGATTGGCCAACCAGATCCTATGGCAAGAGAGGTCTTCTGCATGCCTGCAGCTAAGATCAGCGACATCACTGAAAAGTTTCCTGATCTCATCAAGCCCTCCGACTACTACCCCATGGTCCTTGTCCATGTGGGCACAAATGATGCATCTGGGAGTAGTCCAGACCACATCATAAAGGACTTTCATGAGCTGGGGGTCGGGCTCAGGAATTCTGGGGCACAGGTGGTATTCTCCTCCATCCTTCCAGTTGGCAGCAGCTGGATGTGCCAGGATGCCTGCATCAGGGTAGTCAACTGGCAGCTCCAGAGATGGTGTCTTCAGGAGGGCTTTGGATTCTACAGCCATGATCAGCACTTCCAGGGAGGAGGCTTCCTGGGAAGGGACGATGTTCATCTCTCCCCTAGAGATAAGCATCTGTTCTCCCACAGGTTGGATGAACTCCTCTGAAGAGCTTTAAACTAGGCTCAACAGGGGATGGGGAACCGGGGGTCGATGAGAACCCAGGGTTGGTGAGCCACAAACAAGGCACCAGACCAAACCAGGTAAGCTCTAAGGGGCACAATAACCATCAAGGCAAAGGGGCACCAAGAGCACCCATTGAAGGGCTAAAATGTCTTTACACAAATGCCAGGAGTATGGGGAATAAGCAGGAGGAGCTCACACTCTTACTTGCTAGCACACAGTATGACCTAGTCGGCTTAACCAAAACATGATGGGATTCTACATATGACTGGGTGGTAGGCATTGAGGGGTACAGGTTGTATAGGCAAGAGAGAGTGAGGAAAAAGGCGGGGGTGTAGCTATGTTATGGCGCAGTACACATCTTCCATCATCAAGACAGGGATAGAGGAGGAGAATACCGAGGCATTGTGGGTAAGAATCCAGGGGGGGGAGGCAGGGGGAAAGGACTTGGTAGTGGGGGTCTACTACAGATTTCCTCATTGGGATGATGAGCTAGACGAGGTATTCTCCAGGCAGCTCTCAGAGGCCATTCAGGCATGGGAAGTGGTGGTCATGGGGGATCTAAATTACCCAGACAACTGCTGGAAGGCGAAGACAGCCAAAACAAACCACTCACATAATTTCTTATACTGCGTGCAGGACCTCCACCTAATCCAGGTGGTATCCAGTCCTACCAGGGGTAGCACCTTGCTAGATTTGGTCTTAGCAACAGGGGATGATCTTGTTGGGAACCTGCAAGTACACAGTAACCTAGGAGATAGTGACCATCACTTGGTAGAGTTCACAATCCAGTGAAGAATGGGAAAATATCTAGTGAGGCTAAAGCGTTAGACTTCAGAAGGGCCAACTTTAGTAAACTTAGAAGGCTAGTTAGTGAAGTGGCAGAACTCAAGAGCATTGAGCAAATGGGGGTCTAGGAGGGTTGGAGGTTTCTTAAGGAAGTGATCCTTGGGGCACAAAAGGAGTCTATTCCCTTATGAAGGAAAGAGGGTAAGGGGATAAAAAATCCCCCTTGGCTGAACAGGGAACTCCAGAAAAGATTGGGGGCAAAGAAAGAGATTTATAGGCAGTGGAAGCAGGGGGCAGCCACCAAGGAGGAATACGCCTCCCTGGTGCATTATTGCAGGGAATCAGTTAGGCAGGCCAAGGCAGGACTGGAGCTTAGGCTGGCTACAACAATTAAGGACAAAAAAAATCTTTCTACAGATATATAGCAAGCAAAAGGAAGAAACAGAGTAACATAGAGCCCCTGCAGGACAAATCAGGACAGTTGGTGGTTGAAGCAAGGAAAAAGGCAGAGCTCTACAATGAGTTCTTTGCTTCAGTATTTCTAAGTACTTCCCCCACCTTTACCATAGACAGATGTCCAAAAGGCACCAGAGGTTAGTTCTGACTTAGTTAAGGAGAACTTGGAAGGGCTGGATGGGTACAAGTCAGCCAGCCTAGATGACCTACATCCATGGGTGCTGAAGGAATCGGCCAGTGTCATAGCCAAGCCACTGGCACAGCTGTTTGAGTACTAATGGTGCTTTGGCCAGGTCCCTGAGAATTGGAAAAGGGCCAATGTGGTGAGAAGGGATGAACTGGGTAACTTTAAGTCAGTCAGTCTTACCTCTATCCTTGGGAAAATACTGGAAAAAATTATCAAAGAGCGCATTTGTGAAGGCCCAGCAGGGGAAACAATGCTGAAAGGAAACCAGCATGGGTTCATCACAGGTAGATCCTGCCTGACAAACCTTATAGCCTTTTATGACCAGGTCACACACTGTCTTGATACAGGAGCTGAGGCTGATGTCATCTACCTGGATTTTAAGAAGGCCTTCAACACAGTTTTGCATTCAGTTTTGCATAGGGAAACTAGTAGGCTGTGGAGTGGATGCTTACAGTCAGGTGGGTGGCCAAGTGGCTCAGGGACCACACCCAGAGAGTGGTGGTGGATGGGTCATTCTTGGCCTGAAAGGAGTTGGGCAGTGTGGTCCCACATGGTTCGGTCCTTGGACTGCTGTTATTTAATATCTTCATCAACAATTTGGATGAGGGTGTAGAGAGCACCCTCTCCTAGTTCACAGATGATACCAAGTTATGGGGCAAAGTTAACACATCAGAGGGCAAGGAGCAGATACAGGCCGACCTGGACAGGTTGGATCAATGGAAAGAATGAAACAGGATGCAATTCAACAAAGATAAATGCAAGGTGCTCCACCTAGGGAGGAGGAATCCTCAGCACACCTATAGGTTGGGTGATGATCTCCCCAGCAGCTCAGTGGCTGAGATGGATCTTAGAATCATAGTTGACTCCAAGTTGAACATGAGCCAGCAGTGTAATGAAGCCATCAACAAGGCCAGTCGCACCTTGTCATGCATTAGTAGATGCATGACCAACAGATTGAGGGAGGTGATGCTCCCCCTCTATGCAGAATTGGTCAGGCCACAGTTGGAGTACTGTGTCCAGTTTTGGGTGCTCCACTTCAAGAGGGAAACAGAGAATCTGGGGAGGGTTCAGAGGAGGGCCACTCGCATGATTAGTGGTCTCCTCGAAAGACCCTATGAGGGGAGGTTGAGGAATCTGGATCTCTTCATCTTTCACAAGAGACATCTGAGGGGAGACCTTGTAGACACCTATAAGTATATCAAGGGAGGAGTATTCCTAGGAGTAACTAGGAATAATGGGTGCAAACTAGTGGAGACTGGATTCAGATTAGACATTAGGAAGAACTTTTTTTACAGTAAGGGTAGCCAGAATCTGGAATGGGCTTCCAAGAGAGGTGGTACTATCACCTAACTTGGAGATCTTCAAGAGGAGGCTTGATAGACACCTGGCTGGGGCCATCTGACCTTGGTCCTCTTTCCTGCCAGGGGCAGGGGGTCAGACACAATGATCCTTTGTGGTCCCCTTCCGACTCTACAATCTATGAATACCACATGTGGTGCATGTGCACCCATGCACTGTAATGCTGATTATCAGCACGGCAGGGTTTTTTTCAAAAAAAAAAAAAGGCTGCTAAAAAAGTGTGCTGCCAAAAGCTGGAGCCTGGCCAGCCAGAGCCATATTCTGACTGCCAGCCAGGCTCTGAGTGGCTGGCTCAGTGCTGCTGCTTCCTCAGGAGACCGCAGGTCCCCAGCCTCCACTATCCTACCCAGTCACTTTGTCACATTCCAGAGCATACGTATAGGGGTGTGCCTGGGGACAAGTAGCAGTGGCACAAATATGTGTTGCTGCTATTTGTCCCACAGGAAACATGTGCACCTGCATGTGTGCGCTTGTTGGGACATGCCTTTATGTCTGTATTTATGGTACACCTTCTGGGGCTAAATAGAACTACTTTGTTTACTTGCATATCAAGCCTGTTACGAAATAGAATGCATGGTTGGCTGCAAACATAGGAAATGTACCATGATCTGAGATAGAAGTGATCTTCATTTCTGAAACAATAGCTCTGGGTATGCTACAGTCTCATTGCATAGACTTAGGGTTAATTTTAGGGGTGCACTGATAGATATCTTGGGGGTCAATACCGATAGCCAATCCAATACAGCTGTGTGCAGCTGGTAAGTCCGTTGTGGTGGAAGGGGAGGCAGGAGGGAAGGGGCATGGGGGTGCAGATCAATGCCCCCTGCAGTGTGGGAGGGAGGGAGGGAGGAAGTGGGGCAGGGGCACGCATTGCCCAGCTGTGGTGGGGCAGGGCATGGAATGGAGCCACAGCTTATCTGGGGGGTGCATGGTGGGGTGGCTCTTGCTGCTGCTTGCACCCCAGGAGGGCCTGGGGGGGCATGTGCCCCCAGATCTGTGCAGGGTGGGGTGGGTGAGCTGCAGCTGTGGGTTGGAGCTGGAGCTATACTGGGCTTTTCTTGGTGGGGGCTGGGCTTATGGTGGGTGGCAGTGGTCCTGAGAGGGGGGTACAGGGAGGGCTGCAACCACCCCAAATTTATCCATAGCCTCTCCTCCCAATGGTGCTGCTGCCCACTCAGCACAGCCCCGATGAGAAGAGCCCAGTTCAGTTCCAGCTCCAGCCCACAGCTGCAGCCTGCCCGCCCCACCGTGTCCCATGCAGATCTGGGGGCTCATCCCCCCCCCCATGCCCTCCCAGGGTGTTAGCAGCAGTGGGAGCTGCCCCCCCAGGAGCTGTGGCTCCATCCCTCATGCATCCCTCATCTGCCCCACTCCCTCCCTCCCTCACTGTGGGGGATGCTGAGGTGCCCCCCACACCCTTTCCCTCCCCCCCTCCCCTTTCACCACAATGGACTTAGCAGATGCATGCAGTTGTTCAAGTAGCTGGGTTGTGCTCATCACTGCCTGCATGCTGTGCTGTGGCTGCGCGCATGCATAGACATTTATTGGCCAAATTATTGGCCGCATCAGGCCTATTTCTGATACAGCCAATTTTCTTTATATCGATGCCAATCCAATATTGGACCGATGTATTGGTGCGCCTCTAGTTAACTTGTTTCTTCATTTCTGGATTTGCAAAGATGAGTGTTTGGAGGATTGTGAAACAATGCTTTAAAAGCAAAATGTCTCTTATATGATGAATATAGCATACTTTTACCGAGAGAGGGAGGGAAGTTAGGAAATAGATATTTATGTATTTTACAATCCCAGTAAAATAAAAAAATGCTTATTTCAGGTTGTTTTAAGAGTTACACTAATACATTGTTTGTGAAAATAGTACAATATAACCCAATTATGCAAACATGTTACCCAGTTTGATTAAAAACCAAAACATTTTCTATATTATCTTCTTAACAAGTCATGCTCTTTTATAAATTTCCTAGCTTATAAAAGGGTAATGCCTCAGTGAGTCTTGTAGCATGGGCATTTCCCAGGGTGCCAGCTTGAAGATCTTTGCATTCAAAGATAATTGGGAATTGTAGCATACTAAGGGTTACTTTCCATTTAGGTTTTATCTTCAAAACTGAGTTTTAATAATTTGAGCACAGCCCTTAAATTGAGTCCTCAGTGTGTGAAGAGCATTAACATTGGAAACATCACAATAAAAAGGGATGGGAGGGGGAGGGAGGGAGTGGGGAATGAGGGCAGACAAAGATCAGATTTTGATAGTAAGAGATTTCTTGTGAAATATTTTATTTTGATGTAAGGATCTTTTAAAATAAATTGTGGATTTGTATTCATGAGCTGGGTTCAAGATTTTACATGTTTATTTTTGTAATTTGCATAGTATTAGCGTAATCCTGCAAAGGGAGGAGCACTCAACTCTAAGTGAAAGGGAGCACTGTGAAGCAAGATCAGGGACACAAAAAAGAGACCTCTCACCTGACCAAAGCAAGTTCAAACACTTTGTCAGCAAGTAAACATTTTGACTGTTAAGCTTGAAATTTCTATGCAAAACTCTCATGCAAGATCAGGAAATAAACTTTAGTTAATAAAAGGGTTATTGTCATCTGTACAACTCTGCATTGTTCCACAGCAAGATATGAGGAGATATTAAAAAGAATCATTTCCTGGGTGCAGGGAAATGAAAAAGGTTCATAGAACTAATTCAACAACAACAACCCCAGCTGTCTTAAAAGTGTTGAAGTGTAAAGAATACTAATTTGTAACCTGAACAAACACTATCATCAGAGTTCATGTTGAAATCCACAGGTACCTGAAGGGATAGCAGACTAAAGCCTTCATAAATGCTTACAAAAAAGGTAGTTATAAATGCATTCCCCAGTTCATACCAAGTTGTACTATAGTGACTTTTCATTTTAAAATTTCAAACACTTTTACATTGAACTGCAGCACTGAATATATTTTAGATGCATTTCCTGATAGGAAGTTTATATATTTAAATTGGTAAAAAGCTGAAGACAGATTTGAGTAAAGAATCACATTTAAATAATGAACAAAAGGTAGTTTCAAACTCAAATCTGACTTACACTAAACAGACCACAATAAAGCTACACAAAAGAGGAATTAATCTAAATATCCACCACTTCTTCTGGCCATGGGAACAGCAAAGCAATTTTATTTTCAAGCCTGCTACTTATTGAATTTTAAATCCTTTGATACCTAAATGCTATTAAACTTTGGATATTTCAGCTATCATGACATTCAGTCACAATATAAAAAGTGTGTTGAATAGCTCATATTGATGTCTAAATCAAGCAATCTTGCATCTCTGATGGGAAGATATAGATCTATATGCATTAACATAAAAACAGTTTGTCAGCGGACATCACCATGAGCTTACAGAAAGACCATTGTATATACTGTATGTTTAAGTAATATAGCTTGATGTTTGAAATACTGCATACTGGGCATATCTACATGAGACACTTACTATGGAATAGACTAATTAGCTCCTCAGTAAATGGTTTGCATCTACATGTGCACCCACAGGAAGCTAATTAACTCTGCAGGATTTTTTTGTGCACAGCAGAGCACTTATAGATGCTGATGGGGATAACTGGGCATGAAGATGCTTCAGTGCAGGGACTGCCTGTTGGCTAGCCACACACTAGACTACCCACGTGCCCCAGCCAGCCCCTCCAGAGCATGCTAAACTGAGTCAAAGCAGCCGTGAGCTGGCAGAGTGACCAGCAGGCTGTGCCAGCAGAGGCTGCTTCAACCCAGCTCAACATGCTGCGATCCCAGAAGCATGTTCAAATAGCACACCTGGGACCAATAAACGGTGGTGCAATGTGTTCCAGAGTTAATTCCTGCATTCTAATAGCATGTGTAAATCCACCCACTTAGACTCTGAAATAAATTCATAAGTTGCTCTGATATGAAGAAAGGAGCTGATAATACAAACAGGTAATATTAAAATAAAAACTATTGAGTACTATTTCAGTGTGTATTCGGCATACCATAGCTCCTTGATTCTAGAGTAATGAGTCAGGTCCTCTTTCATAGATTTCATAGATTTCATAGACATTAGGGCTGGAAGGGACCTCGGAAGATCATCGAGTCCAACCCCATGCCCAAAGGGCAGGAAGTCAGCTGGGGTCATAGGATCCCAGCAAGATAAGCATCCAGTTTGCTCTTGAAGGAGTTCAATGAAGGTGCTTGAACCACCTCCGGTGGCAGGCTGTTCCAGACCTTGGGGGCTCAGACAGTAAAGAAATTCTTCCTTATGTCCAGACTGAAACGGTCTTGTAGTAGTTTATGACCATTTGACCTAGTCGTCATCCCTTGGGGTGCTCTGGTGAACAAACGTTCCCCCAGATACTGGTGGTCACCCCTGATAAACTTGTAGGTGGCCATCAGATCACCCCTGA
>NW_005841960.1:2365109-2365821 GCF_000455745.1 Alligator sinensis | reverse complement strand
CATAGTGCTAGCCAACATAGCACTGCCGAGCCTATAAGGATGATGCGGGTTTTTCTTCCCAAGGTGGAGAACCTTGCATTTATCGGCGTTGAACACCATCAGATTCTCGTCCGCCCACTTGCTGAGCCTGTCCAGGTCAGCATGGATCACCCGCCTGTCTTCTGGTGTGGATGCTTTTCCCCAAAGTTTGGTGTCATCGGCGAACTTATAAGCGAACTTATAAGCATCGGCAAATAAGGTCCCTTCCGACCCTAACATCTATGAATCTATGAATCTATGAACTTGGCCAGTCCACTTCTGACTCCAGTGTTCACAACATTATAGATTCATAGATTCATAGAAGTTAGGGTCAGAAGGGACCTCAATAGATCATCGAGTCCGACCCCCTGCATAGGCAGGAAAGAGGGCTGGGTCTAGATGACCCCAGCTAGATGCATATCCAACCTCCTCTTGAAGACCCCCAGGGTAGGGGAGAGTACCACCTCCCTTGGGAGCCCGTTCCAGACCTTGGCCACTCTAACTGTGAACAAGTTCTTCCTAATGTCCAATCTAAATCTGCTCTCTGCTAGCTTGTGGCCATAATTTCTTGTAACCCCCGGGGACGCCTTGGTGAATAAAACTTCACGAATTCCCTTCTGTGCCCTGTGATGAACTTATAGGCAGCCACAAGGTCGTCTCTCAACCTTCTCTTGCGGAGGCTGAAAAGGTCCAG
>NW_005841960.1:2350089-2362665 GCF_000455745.1 Alligator sinensis | reverse complement strand
GGACCAGTGCAGAATAATCCTCCTTGGAGGTGACTCCCATCCTCCATCCTTTGTAGGCCTTTCTTTTTAGCCTCAGGAGGTCTGCTAAATATATAGGGAGGTCTGTAATAGACTCCCACCATTGTGTCCCCTGTGCCGTGTTCCCCATGGATTTTAACCCAGAGGGTCTCCAGTCGTCCACCCTGGTCACCAATATCGGCTTGCAGGGACCTGTAGCTTTCCTTAACATAGAGCGCTACACCCCCGCCCCTTTTATCTACATGATCCGTCCTGTATAGGGTATGGCCATCTATACCCGTGGTCCAGTCATAGGTGGAGTCCCACCAGATCTCCGTTATCCCGATGACATCATCATTGTTTGCATTGAGCAAGAGGATGAGCTCCTCCTGCTTATTCCCCAAGCTCCTGGCATTTGTGTACAGGCAGGCAAGTGCCCCTGGGGGGGGGGTCCTTCCTTGCTCACAGATTTTACCATGGCTGGGGCAGGGGTGGGCTCCCTTAAGTGCCATGATCCGCTGGCTTTGCAAGGATTGCTCAGCGGGCCAGCAGTGGCAGTAGTCCCCCCATCCCCCAGCGGCCTTAGTTTAAAGCCCGGTGGAGCAGGTCAGCCAGTCTGGCTGAGAAGAGCCTCCTCCCTAGGGGAGAGAGGTGGAGGCCATCTCTTCCCAGCAGCTTGCTGCCTCTCTCACCAAAGAGCGGGCTGTGGTCATGAAAGCCAAAGCCTTCCCGACGACACCAGCGCTGCAGTCTTTGGGTTTGACATTGTACAAAAAGGCCAAAAAGAGGCTTCTACTCCAAAAAGTGTATTATCTATGGATAAAACAAGAGACAAGATATATCAACACACAAACAAGTGAGTAGGAAGAGGCAATATCAGTCAGCATGGTAGGTAATGGTCTTAGCACAGTGGTAACCTAATTGTTGTCAATTTGTAAACATCATGGAAAAGAAAAATTTTAAAGAGAATATAATAGGGTGATTTGCATTCATTACATCTGTACACACCCAACAAAAGTGACTAAAACTTTACACACTGTTATACTTAGCCTTACAGTTGCTTTTAAGTTAGGGTTTGGGGTTTTTGTTCGTTTATTTTTTTGGATGGGAGAAGGAAGCTAACATACTGGAATAAGTAATAGATCTCTTCTATATGTAATAAAGTAGTTACTCTTCTGGTTTAGCTCCATTTATTTCAATAGTTATTCCAGCAGGGAATTCAATCTACATATTAGGATACTGTCATTATTGAAAGAATGTGGTTACCATTGATTCTTTTTGGTGCACAATGACAGGGATTAATTCAGGGTTGTCTTCATACATGGGACCCTTATATTCTCTTCTTGCCAAAGGACATTAGAAATTAGGACTACAGCATCTTTATCTTCATAAGACTTCTCTGGGACTGCCATGACAAATATGACATGGGATGGGTGGGAGGGATGGCAGCAGGTAGAATGAATAGTTAAGTCAACATAGAAAGAATTGCTGAGGGAGTATCTTCCTAATCTGGGAATGTTCATGTGAATATATGCTGTTCCCAAATATTTGTCTAAATGGATACCTAAGAGTACATCATGTTATGCATATGAACTAGTGTGTTTTCTCTCTTTTTCTAAAGGGAGTGAGCATTTAACTGAAGCATGGAAGGGAGACATCAATAATGGAATGCCATTATCTAGACCAGGGGTGGGCAAAATATGGCCCGTGGGTCAGATCCAGCCTGCCAGGCCATTCTATCCAGACTGCGGGGCACCTACAAAGTTTAGAAAATTAATATTTTTCTGCTCAGATGACACCAGCCAGGCGCAGTAGGACTCAGGGGAAGCTGGCAGGGGAAGCTGGCAGGAGTCAAGAGAAAGGAGAAGTGTCTTCCTGTTGCAGCCTTCCCTGCAAGTGGCCAGGTGCTCCAGCACCACGTGGCCCCTGTCTGCATCTCTGGACCACAGGAGCAGGAGCATGCTGGTACCCCAGGACCAGGAGGGGCATGTGTGTTTGTGTGGGTGGATGTGTATGCACATGCAATGAGGGAGGGAGAGAGAGAGAACAATGATGCAAGCACACAGTGTGTGTGTGCGCGCGCGCGCGTGTAGTGAGGCAAGCACACAGTATGTGTGTGAGTGTGTGTAGTGAGACAAGCATACAGTGGGTGTGTGTAATGAGGCAAGTATACGGTGTGTGTGTGTGTGTTTGTGTGTGTGTGTGTGTGTGTGTGTGTGTATCCATAGGGTAAGTCCCACAAGCCTCCCCACTATAAACATGCACCCACACCCCCCTCGCACTTTAGATCCCAAAACCCACACCACCTCACACCGCCCAGCCACCCTCACCCCACAAACACCATACCCACCCACACCTCACATATCCACACACAGCCACATGCTCCCTCACCCCACACCTATCCACCCCCCACTCACCTACACCCTCCCCCACATACCCACACACCCACAGCCCACATGCCCTCCCACAGTTTACAAGAGTAAGACTTCATTTTAAGCTACTGTGTGATCACCTCTATGTATATTACACAAGCACATGTAAATCAGGACAAAAATATTTTTTTAAATCAAATTAATGTTGTAGATGTTTGATTTTTAAAATATAATTTGGTATTTTTCTGATTCTGAGATGGCAAAACCCCTTGCTAAAAGGAGTACTTCTGGGGGCAAGGGAAGGGGCTTCTGGTGACAAAGGTCAGGGGTTAGGGGGTGGGACTTCTGGTCCGAAGAGGGCAACCAGGGAGCGGGGCACCTGTCAAGCGGCAGGGCTACCCATGCAACCCTAGACAGCTTACCAAAACTTGGTAAGTGGCCCTCCGCCTGAAATAATTGCCCGCCCCTGATCTAGACTGAGTTAAGAAGATAGTATTGGGATGGATGTTATAGTATTGGAATGGATAAAGTAATATGAAGCAAAATTTAGGCTGAATGTTAGAAGAGATTTAATTACAGGCATTTTTATTAGACAGTAGAAGAGATGCCAAGATTTATGCACAGGATGATGCAGCATGAACTATGGGTGACAAAAAGCACTATAACTTGAATCAAACATATGCTATCCAAAGCATAACCAAATAGAAGAAAAAGTGTGGATGTCAGGCTTGGCCATTTTCAGAGAATCTAAATCAAAGCTGCAGAAATATGACTGAACAGCAAGCCAAGGGCCTAAATATTTTATTTTAAAATTACATCCTAAAACATTAATAACTAAAGCTGATCAAGTTATAATAGCAAAATAACTATTAATACAATGTATTTTTGTGAACATGTTCAAATGATTATAGATGCAAAGGCAGCCTTGGGGATGGAAAGAGCAAAGCCACTTTGGTCAGTAAAAAAGTGGCCCTTGGTCAGTAAAAAACTGACCAAGGGCTGAAAGGCAAACCATAAAGAAGATAAGAAATCTTTCCTTCTGCTATCTCAAAAATATACATTTCAATTGATTAACAAGACCTTGATTAAAGATTACTAGGTGATTAACAGACTGGGGTCAGACACCTAAAAATAAAGAGCCTTAGCTAAGGGGATCCCTTGACCCATTTCCCAGACCACTAAAATTTGGTTCCCTACAGTTCCAAAAGTTCCAGTGAAACAAACAAATTTAAAGAAAACCAATTACAGATCAATTATTAGCATATCAGATCAACCATCTATAAACATTGGGTCTGGGGCAAGCAACAAATTGAACCTTTCCTGAAGCTCATCATTAAAAAAAACAACTCATCAAGAATCCTCAGGAAAGCAGAGATGCCTGGCCAGCTGACCTGTTCTTCTGAAAGACAAGGCTGCATAAGCACTGTCTTTATTAGCACCAATACATCTTTGCTGCTGCATATCCTAATAAAGCTTTTGAGTTGTGACTGGATTGATCTCATTGATCAATTAATCTCACTCCTAACCACAAGTCCAATCAAAAGGTAACAAGGCAAAGTAGAAATGGTGGGAAAGCCATTACTGCCAGTATTTACATTTTATATTGAAGAAAGAATTAAATATACAAGTGGATAGGTAGAACTGTTTGGGTATTTTCCAATAACACTGGTTTGTTGAAAAACATTTTGTGAAAATATATTCTTTCAGCAAGCTTCCAATGAAACAGGCAGGTAGATTTCCATCAGAACCCTGATTGATATTCCTCCAGTTTTCCTGATAAGCTGCTGCCATTCCCAAAGTTTTAGGATCTATGTTTCTGAGGAATCCTCACATGCAAAACCTCAGAGTTGGGGACCTCAGAGATTACAGGATCCACAAGGTAATTTGAAACCAAGAAACTATACAAAGATCTCTCTATCCTTATTCTAATCCCCAAAGCCATCTTCTTTTCTCCCTCCTTATCTTCAGTTAGACATTATAAAGGTCTAAAATCATCCATCAAGGAAAACACGCCTAGAAACATTTTGTATTCTATTCCTGGCTGTCCTCAACTGCACTGTGAAATGCCACTGAAAAATCAGTGATTGGGCCATGTCACAAGGTAATTTTGGGCACCTCTTTTTGGAGTTGTTAACACCTGGATTGTCCATACATTAACACCTAAAACTAGGTTTTAAGTCCTTGTTATGTTACTCAAATTTATGCCACTCCAGGGCAGGATTTTCTCTGATACATGTTATCCAGCTTGCATTACACTGGGAGCATCTATACATTGCCATATGGCAACATTGCTATGGTACCATGCTTTAGTACTTCCTTTTGGAAGTATGTCACCCTAGCAGCACGCTATACCAAGGGAGTGCACCACTACCTGGTGATCACATGTAGACCTGCGTGATTGCTATGTTGCCGTAGTATGCCTTACAGCAATGTAGCCTGTCACTAGGTTGCTGAAAGGAGATGTGTAAACATGTCCACTAAAGTTTAACCAAGCATGGCTACACTTTAGTGTAAACACCCTACCCATCCTCCCTAACCTGCTGGCCTGGACTGGGCCACCCCCACCCTCCCAAGCACCTCAAATCCCTGTTTACTGATCCTTCACTTATGTCTTAGCCCATATTGTCTGTCCTGGAAAACATGCAAGAAAGGTTAACCTGCCCAAACAGCCACTGCTGCTGCTGCCCTGTGCGCTGTGCTCAGCCAACAGAAGAAAAGTAGTCTGGCAGCAGAGCCCAGGAAGGCAAGTTAATCATCCCAGCCTTATCCCCAGATCAGACAGTGGGGGCAGCTACATAGAAGCAGGGGGGAACCCAGAAGGGGCAGAGGGGCACTGGGGAAGCCCTAGGGTGGGAGGGGCAGGGGGAAGCCCATAATGGGAAGAGGGGGGAATTCTTACCTTTCAGTCCTCCAAGCCCCTGCTGGCCTGAAGTGTGACTGCTCCAAACTTGAGCTAGCACAACCACTGATCCAAATTTTTGCAATTCACAGTGTAAGGTGTAACAAGGCCTATAGCATCACTCAACTTTTTATGAAGGTGAGCTTACTCCATTGATAGTAATTTTATCTATGCCTCTGTTTTTCTGTTACTAGTCTATAGTTTCGTAACAAAAATAGAAGTGCTTCATTCTCCAAGCAAACTGAATTTCTGCAATAAGAAAAAGGCCAAATGAGAGGGAGAAGGAGACTTCTTGTCTTGGGCTAGGGACAGACATTACACATAAACCAGTTTAAGTGGTCATAAACTGGTTTAAACCTGTAACAGAACAGATGTTCAGTGCATATAAACCAGTTTGAGAATGGCTGAAACCAGTTTGAGATAAACCTGGTTGAATAGAGTATCAGACTTACCTGATTTGACTCAACCTGGTTTATGCAATATCTGTCCCAGAACTTGTGACAGAATGCCACCTCTGTTTCTCCCCAAAAAGCTCTGCTCTGTGACAATTTGGTTAGTATGGGCCCTGCAGAGGGTACACACCTTACCCTATCTCTTTAGGTAACCTGAGTTGGATACATTCTTGAGGGAGGGGGGAAACCAGCTCCCTCTGCCTACGTGACTGGCATCACATACCTGGGTGAGGGCCTTAGGCTCCCTGGTGGGCTAGAGACTGCCAGTCTGCCCAGCAACCAGTGATGCATTTCAAATTGGTTGGCTGACAGCCAACAGGTGTTGGCCTCCATTGGACCAGGTAAATTAGGTCATAAGGGCTATATAAGTTAAGGACTTCCCAGGAGGAGAGGCAGCAGGCATGAGGAAAACTCAGAGAAAGAGAAAAGCTGGACTATCTGAAACTTGCTCTCTTTCTCAAAACTCATGATGAATGAACTGCTACCTCCAGAGGGGATCTCCACCTGCCTCTGGAAGATCCTTGTGAGTAATCTACCTGTGATCTAACTAGATATATAGCTTGCAGTAACTCAGATGCAGGATCAAAGGCTACTCCAGCCACCCTGTTTGCTCTGTGGGATTTCTCTGATACTACTCAACTCTGTACCCTATTCCAACCCTACTCCTTGTAAACAATAAAGTTCTCCTTTGTACCTAGCATGGGAGACTTATAGGGAGTGGGTCTAGATTATGCCTTGGGGTTCCCTTGGTTTGGCTGACTAAGGGAGACCACTACTTGTGCTTCCGACTGAGGGAAGCACCCCAAGTTCTTGAAGTGAGTCAAGTACCCTGGAAGGCTAGTAGGCCTGTGTTCCCCAGGGGACACCATGCCAGAATCAAGCCTGCCCATGGATGGTGCCAGCTCTATCCCCAGGCTAGCAGGTGTGCTCCAGGAAGGGGGTCGGCCACACGTGAGGCACCCCCAGGGAGGCACTCAGAGCCTGGGAGGCGGTCGAGCGCAGAGAGGTGGGTGGCTCAGTGCAGGAGCACCCCCTACTGGCCTGCCACAGACTTGTTGCTTGTTTAAGATAAATCAGATCCCCCCAGCATCCTGGCATGCTCTCTGAACTGGGTGAAGCTGTCTGCTCCACAACAGAGCTGGCATCTCCCCTCTGCTCCCTGGCTTCAGCTCCAGAGATTGCAGCCTCCCCCTCTCCCCATCACTCCTTCCTGCTAAAAAGGAATTCCCCCACTCCCCTCCTCCTTGCTGAGGAGGTGTCTATGTATTAGCTAGCAGACCACTTGCTGGCTACCCTCCATGCTGAATCAACAGGTAGAATCAACAGGTAGCTGGTAATGTCCCTCTGTTATTTTCTTAATGGGGGGATAAACACTGAGTTTGGGGTAATAAACACTGTTATCAATTCCCTGATGAGCTAATCAAAGTGTTCTGCCAGGATCTGGTCACACCCCACTCATCTCAGTGCTGTGGAAGGAAAATAGGGCTGCTCTAGTGCCCCCTGACTTCTAGCCTGAGCCATTGCAGGCATGTGCCTGCATTTCTGGGATGTCTGGCTACAAAACTGGTTTAGCCTAGCCAGGTTAGAGTAACCTGCAAGGATTGAATCAATTCAGGCTCAGGCTTTTTGATCGTCTGTCCCTTGCCTTGGTGCTGTGGTTCCATGAATAGTCCTTTATTTCCCAGTTACACAAGTAGCCATTCACCATTTCTCAGAAGCACCTATGAGATTCATAGGAACCCAAATCTTTTCTTTTTAGTGGGCTGTGACTCAACATTCAAGGCCAGAATTAATGAAGTGACAACCTGATTCAGTCTCAATACATGATTTCATTCTTCCATTACAGTCCTGTCCTATTCAAGTCAATTGCCTTTTTCTTAGGCTTTCATGTCAGCCTTTATGCAGGCTGGGTTTTATAGCCAAGGCTAGTTAAAAGAAAAAACAAAACAAAACAATGGACTGTGCGCCATATCTCAGCAATATAGTCCAAATCTAGGACTTATTATAAAGATGTTCATCTTCTACTTCATCCCAAAACTGGAAACTACTTTGAACTCCTATTTTTTCAAACTAGAAATACAAGGAAAAAGAATTTTCCACTTCTTTCCTGAACAAAAGCCAAAGGGAGGGAGGGGGAGGGGGTGGCACTTTAATTACAGCACCTCTGAGAGCTGCTCCAATTAAAGTGCCAAAGTATCTCATGTATCAGCAATCCTGAACTTAAAAATGGCAGCTGGGGTGCTTAAACTAAAGCTCATTTGACAAGCTTGAGTTCAAGTGCCCCCGCTGCCATTTTTAAGCATGGGGACACTGATACACAAGACATGGGAGGCTGCTGGAGATTTGATTAATCAGATCTGCTCTGATGCACTGCAATTCAGGTATAAATGCCCAAAGGTACTTCTTTCTCAAGCTCACTTTCTTTCTGAGACCAGATTGAAGCTCTTTTCCTTAACTGTCTCATCAGGTTCAGCTGATAGGACAAAACTTCTGATATTAGCTTCTTCTCTGTCTCTTAGTCACCTCTCACTTCAGTGCTTTGAACACTCCCTGAAATGATCAAAGTTTTATTTGCTCTGTTTAAACTGGGGACATTTTATTTTAACCCCCAGCAGCTAGTTATCCACAGCAGTGGCTCTCCATTTTTTCTATATTCCACTTTGTAGACACACTTGCATTGAAGAGTGGCCCTTAGAGTTGATTAGGAAGCTAAGTGTGTGAACTCTTCAAAATGTATTTACCAAATTACATAACAGATTGCTGTTCATACCCTATTAATGTTCCATGGGCAACAGGCTGCTTTCAATTAAGGGGCATGTTGCTGTTTCAGGAGCAGAAATTCAGTTTAAGAATGCAACATTTCAGAAAAAGTTCATCAGATAAGAAGCATCTCTCTCTCTTTTTAGTGCTGGTCAGAATCTTTGTGTTTTTGTTCTCAGGAGCTTTTTGTGAAATTCACAGCTTCTTTTTAGAGCCTTTCTCTCTCCATGCTCTGCATATAAATATCATCGTTTCAGAAGAAGTGTCCAACAGCAGCAAATATCCGTATAGAAAAAAAGAAAGGAATAAAAGTACTCTAGTGTCTCTCACAAGGATCAAAATTTCACTTAAAACAAGGGAGAGGTTTCTAATGGTGGCAATAGATCACTGTTTCCCAACCAGCGTGCTGTGGCACAAAAGCGTGCCATCAGAAATAAACATGGGTGCCGTGGAATTCTGCTATGACAATGAGCTACAATAGGTTACAATAGCTATGAGGATGGGGAATGCCTTAACAAGTGTGCTGCGGAAATGTTTTATAAATGTAAGTGTGCCTTCGGCTGGAAAAGGTTGGGAAACACTGCAATAGATGTTGAATTCTTAGTTACAAGAATGCATAAACATAGGATACACATATAGGAAACATCTAAAATGGGTAACGTTAAGAAGTATCTTAAATCAGTTAGACACTTTGATTACAGATCATTTATCCTGGATAATAAAGATTACAATTAAGGCAGTATTGGAGCCGTGAATAATGTGTGCTCCCAGAGGCTGGGGCGGGGCATGGTGACTGTCTGCAGGCAGTGGCAGAAGCATGGTGGCAGAGATCAGGGAGCTCCAGCAGGCAGCCATGGTGGTGTCAGCGGTGGAGAGGAGGTGGCAAGCACCAACCAGCGGTTCACAACCAGTGGTGATCAGTGACTGCCCGCAGACATTGCTGGCAGTGTTGGTGGTGGGGAAGGGTGGGGGGTGGCGAGTGGTGATGCCCACAGATGCCACCAGCAGCTTCAGCAGCACTTCTTTCAGGGGGTGCATTGCTAATCTCAGGGGTGCGTGTGCACCCGCATGCACCCCCTACACATTGCCAGTGATTGGAGCAATGTTTTAGCCATGGTATGCAGAAAATATGCAAGAGGAAAGGATTTTTATTGGTGGTATCTTTTATTGGACCAACTGCATGGTTGGGATAGACATAGACAAGTTTTCAAATGGAGGACATTCTTTTTCAGGACCTGCATGTCTGGGTCAGGTCCTGAAGAAAAATGTAATGCATTTGAAAGCTTGTCTAAGTCTATCCCAGCCATACAGTTGGTCCAATAAAAGATAATACCCATAAGAATCCTTGTCTCTCAAATATAAGCTATCATTTTTGGCTTCAGAGAATAGCTTTCATCCATATACCTAGGCTTCAGACTGGCCCTTTCCATATTTTAAAATATAATTTTACATGAAACTTAAATGGTGCATACATCTTTTGTGGCCACTCTGCCTCAGAGTTAAGGAAAACCTTGATGGAGGAAGATGCTTCTCTCATATGAGTAACCTATGTATGTCCTAAACCAACAGATTCCACAAGTACTACCCATGGGGCTGTACTCAAACATCCAGGAGGACCCTTCCAGTACACATAACTGGAACTAATTCCACGAACACATACTTGTTCCACTAACCCTATGATCCAGATTTCTATAGTTATCAGTATCTTGTGCTGCTGAGTAAAATAAAGAGCATTTCCTTAATGGCTTCTGTCTTGTATTAAAAAAAGGTGCATCCAGATGAATGTGCGCATGTACTTTGTGGTGCCTCAAAGGCTTCTGAGGCATCATAAAACTCATGCAATGCATGTAAAAAGGCTCTCCATGCTGCATATTTGCAATGGGGAGGAGAAATTAGATATGGAGAACTCTTGGCATCTAAAAAAATGTAACAAAAAAAAAGTGGTGCGGCACCGAGGGTTGCAGCATGCACCACCCAAAACCAGCTGTTGGCCAGGCTGTGCGTGCCTGGATTACCACCACTGCAGCCCTGGGAGGCCCACGGGACCCCAGGTAAGGCTACTGAGGCCAGCCCAGATGCTAGACCCAGCCTTCCCTACCCTACCTGGGGCAATTTGCTGTGCACCAGAGCTTGTGTGTAGGGGTGTTCCCCAGGGACAAGTTGCAGTGGCACAAAAAACATATGCATGTTCACCTAGATGCTTCCAGAGAGGGAATGCTTTTTGTTTTGTTTGTTTGTTTTTTTTATGATGATTTTGTAACCCAGAATTAGACCCTCAGTTGGTCTCATCAAATTTAGTTGATCTATTCAAATTTACAGTAGCTAAGGGTTTGAGCAGGCTCTTTCCTTAAAGGGAGTATAGAAGAATTTTACTGCTGCAATTCAAAATATTACCCCAACTAATATAAAGCAATACAATCTGGCAAGAGTCTTAATATTAAGCCATCTACTAAAAATAAATACCTGGACACAGCAGACTATCCAGAACTGTTCCTATCTTCTCTGAAGCCATTTAATTAAAAGTTGTAGATCAATGACAATAACAAAGAGAACCTTTCCACTTTAAAGGAGTGAGCATAACAGCAAACAATATAAATTGAGAGTGGAGTTCCGTCTGTTTGAAATGTAAAAAATGAGAGATTACAAAGTCAAATTGAAAAAAAAATCATTAATATTTTAGTTAGTGGAATTCATTTATGTATGCAAAATGAATTTAAAAATCAAATGAGGAGGCTCCATGAGTCATAATTTCCTGAATTTTCCAAGCTAGTTATGATAGATTACAGCAGATAGTATGAAAAGTAGGCAGCATTTAAAAACCCTGCTTTGAAGGGTAAAAAACAAGAAGGGTTATTATTAATGGACATTTTAGTGTCAAAACATTATGCAAATCACACTATTTATTCTCTTTCCATCAGTGCCCATAAATGAGAGAATCTTCAAATGAAATGTGTCATTAAACATTGAACAATTCACCATACACCAAATTACTTTGTGTAAAACAAGTGCATTTTCATGCAAAGGTGGATGAAGAAATACCAGAGGTTTTCTAAGATGCTTTGTGTTTTTCTGTTTTTATATAAAATCAACCTTGTTCCAAAGCTGAAGAGTACAGTAAGCAAGGCAAAACAGCAAAGAGAAAGGGTTTGAAATTGATTGAGGCATAAAGGACACCAGGGTGCTCTTTTTGCTGAGAAAACAGTTTAAAGTTCTTGTATTAAAGAATAAATCCTGTATCAAAAGTGATTGACTTAATATAAATGGATCAGGTCCTCAACTTGGATATATCTCCCTGAGAATTGGAACACAGTTCATATATATTCTCCATTATTTTTCATTTGTAATGCAGTAGGCTTCTAAGGCCATAAGACCCAGGAAACCCCTCATTAGATTTGAGGCACCCCTCAGAAAATGCTAACTCTTCATTCTCACAAGTTATTTTGACTACAAAAAAATAAAATAAAAGAACAGTCTTTTCTGTTCCAAAGAACTCAGAAAAACGATAACAGGTCAAAATGCATTTAATACTATGGACACTATTTGACATTTATGTGTTTATCTTGTGAATCATGCTTGCACATATAACGGTGTTAACAATGCATGCCCCACTATGGCATGCTTGAAAGGATCTCAAGGCACCTCATGGTGCTGTGGCACTCTAGTTGAGAATCACTGGTCACTATTAAATCAGGGCTTTAACGAGAGAACAGAGTTCCACTGACTAGACACTATATAGACCACCAGTGCACAACATTTAGCCCTGTGGCTAGGGACAGACATTACACATAAACCAGTTTAAGTGATCAGAAACTGGTTTAAACCTGTAACGGAACATAAGTTCAAGAGCACATAAACCAGTTTCAAGATGGCTAAAACTGGTTTAAGATAAACCTGGTTGAATTTAGTATTAAAATTAACTGATTTTGGGTCAATCCAGATCAGACTTAACTGATTTGGGTCAATCCAGGGTTAAACCAGAGTCCCCCAGCATCCCAAATGCTTGGCATCCCTTGGCTGGGCTCTTTGTTCCAGAGAACAGGATGGCCATGCCCCACCCTGTCCCACTCCTGCCTATCCAGAGCTCCTGGGGAAACTG
>NW_005841960.1:2344263-2350079 GCF_000455745.1 Alligator sinensis | reverse complement strand
CCGCGCCCCCCCCCCCCCCCCCCCCCCCCCGCCCCATTGCTCAAGCAGGGATCCCCCTCCCTCCCATCTCCCAAAGCACAGACCCCAGCTACACAGACTCTAGCCAGCATGTGGTATACTAGCTAATGCTGAGAGGTGTTTGTGTGTGTGTGTCTCCAATTTCACTGGAGCAGGACAAAGGCAGACAGGACAGTGTCTGCTTAGGGCTTTTTGGAGCTAATCAACAGGTCATCTGGTAACATCTGTACATTCCTTCCTTGGAAAAAGCTGTTTAAGAAGAGCTTTAACTAGTGAGAGAGGCTTTTGTTTTCTTGATGGGCTGCTAAATGCTGTGTTATCAGCCCCCTGCTGGCTCCATCACCTGTCAGGTTTGCAGACTGTATGAAGAAGCAGGGAGGGGGAGACTGAAAAGATCAGTATCATCAACAGATGCATACACTGCATACAAGTAGTCCTCCCTCACCCTCCCCTCTTTGCCTCAGAGTGCTATCTGGGAGCTGGGGTCTGGCAACATTCCCACTCCTTGAGCAGCAAGAGGAGAAAAGGCTGACACTGTGTGGGTAGGGGTTTAAACCCCTCCCTAATCAGAGGTCCTGCCAGGGCCTGGCCATCCCCCCCTCAGCTCAGCACTGTGGAAGGGTGGGAGGGCTGCTCTAGCATCCAGCGGCTTCTATCTTGAGCCATTGCAGGCATGTTCCTGCATTTTCTCATTCCAGATTGAATGTATGTGCACTTGCAAATTGGTTCAACCTAGGCAGTAGGGGTGTACAAAGAGGACAGTACTCAATTTGGATTCAGATTCAGTGGACAGTGATTCAATTTGCTGATTTGGATCACTGTCCGAATTCGATTTGACTGGATCTGAATCTGAAGATTCAATTCTGATTCAGAGAATCAGCAGTTCAGGACAATTTGCTGATTTGGATCACTGTCCGAATTCGATTTGACTGGATCTGAATCTGAAGATTCAATTCTGATTCAGAGAATCAGCAGTTCAGGAATAGACACAGCTTTATGTGTTTTTTCTACGTACCTTGAAGTACCAGGTGCAGCTACTGAATGCTGAGGTGGGGTGGATGAAGCATCTCAAGGGAGCACGGGGGGGGGGTCCCCCACATGCTCAGAAGTGGACCCCCCCTACACACACCCCCGACTTGGCAATCAGTCACAGAGGGACTGTGGCAGACCCAGAAGTGTACCAGAAGTACTTCTAGTCCACTTCTAGGTCTGCCGCTGAGCCATGGGATGCTCCATCTGCCCCAGCATCTCTGCGTACCTCGACGTATATAGAAAAAACATATAAAGCTGTGTTTCTGTAGCTGAATCATTGAATCTCTATGAATTGAATTGGAGGTTTCCAATTCAGAGAGATTAATGGATCTCCTGATTCTATTCAGATTCAGAGATTTGGCCGCCAAGTCAGGCCAAATCTCCTCCGAATCAAATCAGCAACTGAAGTTTCACACAGCCCTACTAGGCAGGTTAGCCTTACCTGCAAAGATTGAAGCAATTCAGGCTCAGACTTTTTGAATGTATGTCCGTAGCCTGTGGGTTCAAGGCATATCTAGTCCATGGGGACAATCTGGTATACATGGGGCCCCACATCCAGGTCGTGTCAGACCCCAGCCTCATGCATGCCAGATTAAGCCTACTGCCCCAGCCATGGCTGGGCCTGCTGCCACTGCCCAAACCCCAGCCCCAAGTCCATGCAAGATTGAGTCCCAGGCCCATATGTACCTGTACACACCAGAGTAGGCCTGCTGCACCAGCCCCAAACATACTGGGGAGTGGTGGCAGTATTAATTGCTACTGGTCCACCACCACCAATTTTTTTGGTTCCTGGAGAGTCCTACAGGCTGAATCACATGACTCCATGGACCAAATCTGGCCCACAAGACAGGAGTTGAGAACCCCTGGTCCAAAATGATGAAATACTGCCTTGATTAGACACTGGACTAGATAGTGTACAGGTACACACAACAGAAGCACGGTGCTACACCCAAATGCTAACAATATATATGTAACAGGCTGCAGGCTGGCAGCCTGTAGCAATTAGCCTGCTGGTAACAGGCCACCAACCTAAAGGGTTGCAGCTGGCTCAATCAATCAGTAAATGAAGGGGAATTGACTGGCAGTCCTAGAAATAAAAAGAGACAGGAAGAGGAAGGGAGGTGGGCCTGGATGGGAGAATGTTTGCATGGAGAAGGAGGACTCTTCAAAAGAAGGCCCGAGGGTGAAAATGAATCTATGTTGGGAGTGTTTATTTTAGGATTGTTTTACATTTGGAACTGAGCCCTGTGGTGTAGATTAACCTTTGATGCTGTGTTGCTGGGAACATGCTACAAGTCTGTTCATTTAGATTGTTTTGCTTTTGTCTGAGCCCTAGGAAGCAGAAGAACCTAGGGCATTACAGCTTGTCTTTCTGATCCCATAGAGAGACTGTTGCTGGGACCAGACTAAAGGGCTCAAGGACTGAGTTGAGCTCAGCTAGTTGGCATCCTGCTACAATACATATAAAAAGTCCTAGATGGATACAACAAAATAGATCATGAAGCACAAGGTAACAATAAAGTAATACTGGTCAGCATGGTAGATAGCAGTCACAGCATATCATTGGCATTTCCTATTATTCCTTCTAACTAAGGCTGGTTGGCTCTAAAATAGCCTACTGCTTACTGTTCTGTGTTGGCTGTGGTAAGGGGACAGAAATCTTCATAAGACTGCATCAGCTGTACTACAGGTATTATTCATGCTTCCCCCCCTCCCCCCCACACTGGGTACAGCCATCTTTAGGTGAAATAGAATAATAGTGCACAAAAATGTGCACAACAAATTGGTGAACATAAGTGGACAGTATGGAAGCTGAATGGAGGATTTAATATTTAGCACTTGGATACATCTTTATAGTTTCAGTATGCATTATAATGGATGTTGAATGTTTTTTAGACACAGAAAGCATTACCCAAATTGGGAACTTTCTGGGTGTAACATCATGTGTACAACATTGAATGCAACAGTACACAGTGGATTGTTATAGCCTGACCTCCTGCCTGCTTCCTGCTTTAAGAATGGTATCCCACTGCTTGCTCCTTTGAAACTTATGAATTGGTTTGATTCAGTTTACATTTTCAAGTTAACCCCCTGCCCCACCCTGACCCTCCCCTTCTGAGCCTGAGATTTTCCTTCCTGGATTACCAAAAGTCTTCCTTCAGACTCTCAGGCTAGGTACAGATGTTACACTAGTTGTGTGAGAAGCATACAGAAGCCACTCTACAGCCATAACCAAACACAAATTCATGGCACATACACTGTGATCTGTCATCTTAAAGCATTTTGAATTAATCCTGGATGGATGTGGCATCAGACTAAATTGCTTTTAATTAGAGTACTTTACTGAACGTCTGCACCAGATCCCATTGGGAGTCAGGGTAGGTCACATTCCAGGAGCATCCCAGCCCTCCCCACACCCCCTGCCCCCGCTGGGCAGTCTGCTTGCTTCAGCTGGTGCTCATTTGCTTTGGCTGAGTATGGGCCCATTCCCACCCCTGAGCTGTCACACAGGAGACAGAAAAGGCTTTATCTCCTCCCTGTGTGGCCAGGGGAGGAACAAATGGGACCCTTTTCCCTGTGAGCTTCCTAATGTGAAGGAATGACTCTCCCCTGCCATTTGGAACCAACACAGATCCCCCTGCCCCCCTGGGCCTCACCCAGAAAGCTGGGAGGAGCCCATGAAGCAGGGGTTCTCCATTCTCTGCCCCCATCCCCAGTTCCACATGCAGTAAGAATCTACATGCCGCTCCAAGTTGCAGCCATCAGGAGGCTGGAGTGGTGGTGGGAATGGAACTCGCTCGCCACATGACCCCAGACCCAAGCCTGCATACGGGGAACCCACATAGGGGAACCCCCATAGCAGAGTCTCTGGTCCCACCCCCCACTTTGTGTTCCCTAGGCAGCAAAATACCAGGCAGTTCTGGGCTTTAGCTGTCAGAAGATGAGGGGGGCGGGGAAGCACCCCTGCCATGCTTACCTGTCCCAGGCACTCCAGGACCTAAGCCATTAAACTGCATGGCAGGGGGTTTCTCTCCCTGCCCCCTCACCCTTCAGCCTCTGGCACTGACAGCAGCCAGCTTGGGGAGAGGGGTCATGCTGGGGTGACTGGATGCTTTGCTTCTCAGCTGGGCTCAGCATTCTCTGATAGTCTTCTAGGAGGCATGTGGGAGCGCCCCCCAGCCTGCTGGTCTCGGCCAGTACAAGCAGGCTCCCACCCACCCACCAACACCAAACTGTGAATATGTGTTTCTGTTTGCTCACAATCTAATTTAGAGTGCTTTGCATGATGATATAGAGAGCATGATGCTTATAGCGCTTCCTCCTTGAGCTTTTAAAATATCTATACTTGGCAGCAGTTTAAACCAACACATTCCAATTGATGAAATTGAGAGCAGAAATTAGTTCTTTGTTTTCTGGCACACGTAAATAATTAAATATTGCTAATACAAGTGAACTCAAAAAGCCTTGAGTAAGATCATTGTGGAGGGCAACAGGTTTTGAACCTCATTTCATTTAGAGACTGCATAGCTGTATCCTCTCTATATAATGGATCGAAAGATATCTCCCCTCCTCTTTTGTCCCCTGCTCTCATAGGGCACTAAAGTTTATGGATCCACTAACTTGAATGGATCCTCTTATCTGAACACTTAAAAAACTTTCTGAGGAAAAAGTGGAGAAGGAAGTTAATGAGTATTTTAAAAGGATGTCTAGATTTATAATGATGTAAATTAGTGTCTCCTCCTTTTACTCTGAGCCTAAATATATTTATATATTTGAACCATTCATGATTTTTAATATTTTGATTATGTTTCATTTATGAAAAATTATAAATATGCAATTTAAGATAAAAAGTTACTATTCTTTATTATAAAATAGAATCGAGCCCGTGATACTCTGATGGAGATCAGGTACAGTACTTTTTGAGAGAGAGATCTGCATTACCTTTGGGTTCACCTGATGAAGGACTGTCACAATTGCTTTCTAGATAAGAGAGGAAGAAAGGCTAATAGCCATTTGCTCATCTCCTCTGATGTGATCTAAGTATTTTCATGCCCTTTTGATGTCTATTCATCTATGGCTACCTTGAAAAGTTAGGATCACTGGAAGAAATTAATAATAAATTATAAGAAATATTGAACCTTGTTAAAAACAAATAGCTTTACCCTACAGGGTAGTATAAGAGTTTTTCATTTTCACTTTGAACTTTTTGGGAGATAAAAATATATATCTATATATTGGATAAGAGAGAATGTAATAAAAGGGCTACGGAGGAGGTTCATGTGCTATCTTTCACTTATCACTTTTCAAACCTGGAATCATCAGAGAGACTTTTCATCTGCAGTCAACTGCTGTTATAAATACCTGCAAGAAAGCTTAGGTCACTATGAGGAATGTATGTATTCCAGAACTGAGATGCTTCTTTTGAAGGAAATCCTGCCTCTGTCACTTTGTGCAGGTGTGGAGAACTGGAATATTTCACTGTAGAAATAGTTTGGAAGAGGATTGTGGATTTAGAGAGTAACTGCATGGTGTCTATGCTGTTTGTGCATTTTAGGATGAAATTTACTCAAGGTGACAGAAGCTAATGCAAAACATTATATACAACTCAACTTCAGAGGCTCCTAAGAGATTTTGTCCCCAACAGAGTGTACCCTAAGATTTCATTCATTAGAGACAAATCATGTAGGAACTTGCTCAGAGTTTTATATCATGTCAGCCCTGCAGGCAGGATTACTGATCCTCTAGGTAGTGACATCATCTGGTAG
>NW_005841960.1:2342838-2344253 GCF_000455745.1 Alligator sinensis | reverse complement strand
TTTCCCTAGCCTGATAGTCCATGTCCCCATGAGTGGGAATGTGTGCTTTGTGGCGTCTCAAGGGCTTTTGATACACCGCAAAGCACGCACGGCACATGTGAATAGGTTTTCTGCACTGCATATTTGCAGTGCAGGGGCAAAATTAGATGCTTGGAACTCTCAGTATCAAAAAAGGGGCGAAAAAAAAAGCAGGGCAGCATACATAACTGCAGCATGTACCACCTGAAACTGGAGCCTGGCTGACCAGAGCCATGCTCTGGCAGCCAGCCAGGCTCTGTTTGTGTGAATCATTGCTTTTGCAGCCACAGGAGGCTCCAGGACCCCAAGTAAGGCTGCTGGGGCTAGCCCATGCCTCTCCTACCCTATCCAGGCAATTTGCTGTACACCAGATCATGCATGCAGGGATATTCCTTGGAGACAGTGAGTAGTAGCACAAATACATGCTGCTGCTATTTGTCCCCTGGGAAATGCATATACATGTTCATGGGGATGCATCCATAGTTAGCTTCCTTTTTTTTCTCACCTCCCCCAGCTATCTCTCAAATGATCAGCACAGGTCACTCTCTGTCCATAGTCACTTCCAAACTGGAGACCCAAAGTAGGCATGTCTACACGTGCACTTTTAATGCACATTAGTCCAATTTAAGGTGCACTAGCAGTACATGTCTATATGTGTGTGCCCTTAATGCACCTTAAAATGGTGATTTCAGGCTATTTGAACCTAAATTTGATACCAGCATAAAGGTATGCAGATAGCATGTGCTAATGCGACTTAGCTATTCATGCCTAAATTTAATGCGCCTTAATGCTCATTAGGGTGTCCACATTTAGACGTGCACCTAAATCGCCTTAAGTAAAGGCTCATTAAGTTTAGGTACACATAAATACATATATAGACATGCCCACTGACTCTCAAGCTCTAACTGAAATAGGTCTTATTAATAGGAATCACTTTTACAAGCATACAGAAATGCTATGTAACTATTTAGGCCATGACGTTAAGCTTCCTGTATCCAGCTGATCCTGCAGGAAGTACAAGTAGGTATAATATTAGCACTAACAGAGGATAAGCCTAGAATGACTTGATTCTAGGGAAAAATACAAATGAGACCATGCATGGTCCTTGAACTAGGGTTGAAATCAGACTTTTAAGTTACTTTGCATTCTGAGGAGATTTTACTGACATGGACTAGTCGTGAGCTGATCTCTGTTCCAGTTAGCAGCACTAACACAGACATTTCCCCCTATTTTCACTGTCTAACTGAAAAAAACAGAAGATGGAATTTCTGTTGAATCAGTGGTAATCACCAAAGGTAATTTCTCTGGAGACTCAGCTTCCTACATTCAGATAAGCCCAAGAAAGAGAACAAAGGGGGTTAAGCCATTTGGTTGAATTAGAATGGAGAAGTGAGAAT